>NW_024811218.1:0-2789 GCF_019175285.1 Sceloporus undulatus | reverse complement strand
AATGGGGTGGGGTTAATTCACATGGTTAGGTTCTTTCATTCCTGACCAAAAAGTCACTTCTATTACATGTATCTTCTTCAATAAAAGCTGTTCCTTTTTCAAAGTACTGCCTTTTGTGTTGCAAGATGGGCTGCAATTAGGACCCTGACAGATATTTCTCTCCCCTTCCATTCAGCCTGCTATCCCAAAAGGGCTGGAGAGCATACCAAACCAACCACAAAACCTTTCCCTGCTCTTGTGTAATGCCAGGTCAGTCAAAAATACAACGCAGATAGTCCATGATCTCCTACTGGATGAAGAGGCTGACCTGGCTTGTTTCATGGAGACCTGGCTGGGTGATGATAGCTCAGCCACTTGGGATTGGGCCTTACCAGCCAGGTTCTCTGTCAGTGAGCAGGTAAGAGGATGTCGCTTTGGTCCATGCATACAATCTTGCTTAGGCCAGGATACCTATCCATAAGATGGACCACATTGAATGTATTTGCCTCAGCTTAAAGACTAGGGAAAGTCTGAGGATTCTGTTGGTTTAATGTCCACCCTGTTGCTTAACATAAATACTCTCTGGAAAAGATAACATCAGAATTATCACAAACCAGGGAAAGAGTGACATTCCTGAAGGAAGAATATTTTAAAAAATGGGAAAAGAGATAGAGAAATTAACAGAAGAACGTACTTAAGATACAGCAGAAAGAATTAAATTAGAGCAAAGATTTAGGGAGGGATGTCTTAGAATAAGAGGTCTTTCCAAACAGAAGGATCTAGATAAAAGGATAATACTGGCCTTGGCTGAATTTATAGACCTAGATAATGAACCTTTTCTCCTTGAGGTGGACAAGATGTTTAGAGTAAGCTCCTGGGTCACAAAACAGGAGAGACTGCCCAGAGATATTGTGATTTATTTTGTTAGGACTCAAATGAAAGAAGCAATTCTACAACAACACTTTCATACAAGATTCAACATTGAAGAAAATGAAATTTTATTGTTGAAAGATATATCTGGGAAACTGTTAAGGAAGAGGAAGGAATATGGACCACTGACTAAGGTTTTGCGCAGCAATGCAATCTACTACAAATGGGAACTAATTCAGGGCCTATCTTTTACATTCAAGCAAAAAAGATACCAATCAACTCAGTACAAAAAGAAAGAAATGTTCTACATGAGAATGAAAAATAACTGAATAAAAGGGGCAGTCAGAAAGAAGAAAGAAACAACCCTGGAAAAAGAGAAGAGGATTCGGAGGAAGAGAGCTTAGAAGAAGAAACAGAAGAAGGAGAATTGCTTAGGAAACCAGATCCAAACACAAGGGAGGATGATATAGATGGAGAATATGAGGATGAAATGGGAAAATACGGACATCCTATGATCGAATGTTAAAAGAATCAACAGCCCAAAAAGACGAGGTAAACTTTTTTTCATTATTGAGGGAAACAGAGACTTGATGTAATTTGCCTTCAGGAAACCCCTATAAAGAAAGAGGATATAAGTGCTGAAAAATGCCAAATTGGGTAAAGAATACATAGCAGCCTCAAAAAAGAAGGAATAAGGTGTAGTGATTTGTGTAAAGTATAAATGAGAATCTAAAGAGGTATTCTCAGACCCCAAAGGATACTTGGTTGGTGTAGAAGTTTCTTTACAAGACCAAAGGATCCTAATGGTGGGAGTTTATGTACCCTTAGGAAATAAAGGCCTGTTGTTTGGGAAATTGAAAAAACAAATGCCAGACCGTATGAGCGATAGGATCTTAATGATGGGAGATTGGAAAGGGGTGATAGAACCCCAGATAGATAGAAAAGCAGACAACAAAATATACCTAAAGCAAGGGAAATTGCTGAAATCTTTCTTTGAATCAAAAGAAGCCTTTGCATTAGAAGATACTGGAGAATCAAGTATGGTCTGTCTAAGGATTCACGTTCTTTTCAAAGACCCATCAATCCTGGTTGAGAATAGATATGTTCTTGACTTCCCCGACTATTAGCTCAATGGTGGAAGCAGGAGAAACCAATCCAATTTTATTGTCTTTGAAGAATAAACCTAAGGAACTGATATGGAGACTAGATGAGACTTTGTTAAAAGACGGAAAAAGTCTAGATAAAGCAAAAACAAACCCACTTAAATCCTTCTTTGAAGAAAAACTGAATGGAGAAGTCAGCCCAGAGATCGTCTGGGACACAAGCAAAGCGTTAATGAGGGGTTTCTCTTTCGAACAATCTTACGAAAGGGAAGAAATAGAGAAAAGAAATGGAAAGAACTACAGGAAAAGTTAAAGGATAAGGAACAATTACTTAAAGAAAACCCCCAAAACAAAATGGTTCAACAACAGATTAAGAAGATTCAAAAGGAAATATCCACAGGGCTAATAGAAGATCAGGAGAAAGAATTAAGGTACATCAAACAGAAACACTTTGAGAATGCTAATAAACCTGGCAAATGTTTAGCATGGAAACTGAAAAAGGCAAAGGAGAAACGGATCTTTTCAAGGGTTAAAGAAGGGGATGAGATTTTTTCCAACCAAAAAATATGAAAGAATGTTTATATAAATATTTCACAAATCTACACAAAGAAGAATATATTTCCCAGGAGAGGATACAAGAAACTTTGGACAGAGAAGACGTAGTAAAGATTGATGAAGAAGAGAGAATCAAACTTAATAAACCAATAACGGCTCCTGAGGTGCTAAAAGCAATCAGTAAAACCAAGACGTCCAAAGTGCCAGGGCTGGATAGCCTAAGTGCAGTATATTACAAGAGCTTACAGAAAGGGCTAATTAAACCCTTGTAGAAATCATGAA
>NW_024811217.1:0-2789 GCF_019175285.1 Sceloporus undulatus | reverse complement strand
ATGTGATGTTGTCCAAGGCTGAATACAGTCACTCACCCCACCATGTCTGAGCCCCAGAACTAATTTTTCAATCTGACCAATTCACCTTAAACCAGATGTGGGTGATGTGTGATCCTCCAGATGCTGTTGAGGTTATAACTGCTGGCAGCATTAGCCAACATCATTAAACAGTAAGAACTGGATGGAATTACAGTGCCACAACATCTGGAGCATCACACTTTATATGGTATGGGCGCATATAAAGAAAGCAACAGTTGGATTACTACTCCATCTCTTTGATGCTGGAACTGGAATACCTCAGATCAATGGTTTCCAAAGTTTGGTCTTTCAGATATTTTGGGCTTCGGCACCCAGATGTCCCACCCAGTATGTCAATTTCTGGAGGACTATAGGAGTTGTGGTTCAAAAATTCCTGAGGCCCAAAGTCTGAGAACCACTACCTTGGATTGCTACCTCTGAAACTTAATCTTTCACCGGTTTACACGACCTGCTTCCACAGCTTTGGACCATTAGTTCTTGCCTTTGAAACGTCATCTCTATTTTCTCTGGACCAAGGTACTATTCTTTAGCATTTTGCAGGAAAGACCAGGAAACCCAGTGGATCCTGAAACCTGATCACTTAAATTTTTGGTCCCTTCTGGCTGCTGACAATCTACATATTGGTAAGTAGGTAAGATAAATATCACAGGAAGCATCTGAAGTGGCCCTACAACAAGAATCAGGGATTCCCTCTGAAAGCTCTCTGGTTTATCAACTCCTTGTGAAAGAGGGAGAGAATACCTGCTCAGTAAATTTATATGATGAGGCAGAAATCAGAGCTCCATTCTTTTTAATTAAGACACAAGATGACATTTAAATAGAGAATGAGGGTTTATGTTGACAGAAGACATAAGGAGGTCAAACTCTCACAGCTCATTATGAATACTTAAGGGATGACTAACTAACTACTTTCATTCAATGTTTAATTTAAATGTATTAGCAGAAATGTTTCAGTGCTTCAGTGGGTTGATGGAAACAGCATTTTTCAGAAGACACAGGATCTCTTTCTTTATGAGGTGAAGTAGACAGCAGACAGAAGGATCTGTTTGGCTTTGACCAAACTGATCTTTGCTGCCCCATAAAGCTCAGACAGCCTTGATCTTTGTCTTAATCTTATGGGAGGCTTCTCATACTCTACTTTCGCCCATACTCTCTGTGTATGGTGATTTTTCCTTGCTAACATCTCTTGGCAATATCTAACTGGGTACTTCAAGAGGTTATTGCCATGAAGTCACCTCAGTTACTTGAAGCTGCAGAACACACACTCATGCATTTGCCTGGAGTAAAGTGCCTTAAATCTCAGGTTGGCCCTGAGCTGAAGTGCCAGGCATCCAATCCACTAAACTGTTCATCTCTAAATAAATTTGCCCAGAGCTGGAAAAAAATGAGTTTTTTGGACTACGTCTCCCAGAATTTCCAAGCTAGGATGGTCAGTGGCCATGCTCACTGAAGGATTCTGGGAGCTGTTGCCCCCAAAAGTGACTTTTCCAAGCTTTATATTTGCCTGCATTAATGGGTGTTATATAAAGTTGTTATGAAAAGAAAATGTTAAGGCATGTGAAAAGCTATTATGGTTCAGCTGCAAGTATGAAAAGAAAAATGTGAATGTTTTGAGTTACCTTTAACCATGGTTTATGTTGCAATATTGTCTTGTGAACATGCAACTGACTTTAACAAACCTACAACAATGATGGAATGCCATTGACATGTTCTGGGGACTACTAAGGCACCTGAAAGCAATAATGTGGTCTGCAGTATCTAGAAATGCTTCCAGCCAGAATACAGCCCAATTTTTATTCATATCAAGTGAATGTTAATAGTTCACAGGAGCCATTGTGGCAGAATGCAATTTTTACATAGGTGAAGTGCCACTTTCAGTCCCCTACCTCTTCATGTCAAGGTTATCAATTACCAGGGATGGCCACATTTCTATCATGTACAACAGAGCTAGGTGCAACAGTGACTCACCTCAGTGCAGGATACATGACGTATTTTTTGCAACCAAGGTGGCCCTACCATGAGACAAGATGGAACATGTGGATTTTGAGCACCATTAAGGCTGCCTGCATAGAATCCAGACATCATGGAACCATGGAACACAACCCATGAGAAAGTTCTCCTAAAGAAGCTCAACTGAAATAAACAGGAGCACCATGTGCCTTATGATAGTTAGCATGGATTAGAAAACTTTTTCTTTTACTGTATCTCTCAGAATCCCCCGTCCCATCTTGAGTCCCTAAATTGGGAGAAAGGTGGGATATATGTAAATAAAATAGTAATACTAATAAAATAATTTATACTGGTCATATTGATGAGGACATTATGGGAGATGCAATTGTTTTTAATTTTAAAAAATCTGAACTCTGCAGATTAGTAAGAGACATCATTTGAGCTTCCTACCTTAAGCCAATACTGGTAGCTGGTACATTCTTGCAGTACAAGTGGAATGTACTGAAATAATATCTGCTACTGTTCACCATAATGCAAAGAAAACAGATTACTATTAATAACAATTAATACAAATGGTGGATGACTAATACCTTGGCAAATCCTTGGTAATGAAACATTATTCAGTTAATAAATGATAGATACACAAAGAAGAGCTGCATGGATTGGGGAGGGTGTTGGCCCCAAAATACTTTGTACCTATGTCTGCATAGACACTTCATTAAACCAGAGCACAGAGGCTGCATCTGCACTCATAATTAATCCAGTTTGACACTACTTTAACTGCCATGGCTCAATGCTAT
>NW_024811216.1:0-2790 GCF_019175285.1 Sceloporus undulatus | reverse complement strand
TTCTTCCTAAGTTCTACATTGTTTTAATTAGACCCGAGCTAAACATCGGGGGCCAGCTAGTAAGGAAAAAGAACTCTAATTCTCAGTGACTTCTTCTGGGTTACTTGCTGCTTACGTCTGCTGTGCAGAAGAGATTTCTGCATCCAACCTTTTGGATTCTATATAGGAATTCTATATAAGACTAAACTTGCAACTGCACTTTTACATTCTATATAAGACTATGCTTGCAGCCTTACTTTTACATTCTGTATAAGACTATGCTTGCAGCCACACTTTTAGTATGATCTTGGTGTGGAGGAGGCACACATACTGTATGCCTAGAAGAAATGCTGCCTCATGAGACTGACTTTTCATAGGTGGTTTTGGTGGGACTGCTAAGCTTAATCTCTGCTATGAGAAACCTGCTGCATCCATAAAATAGCAATAAATCTTATTCTGTTTTTTGCTGTTTTGTCAAAACATTTTTTCTCCTCTTCACAATACCTGAATCGCTTTTAGTGTGTTAGTCCTGATAAAGCCCCAATTCTTGTGTTGTCAAGAAATACAAAATAAAATTTGTTGAAATAACAGGAACAATGGTGAAAAGTATTTAAAAAATAAAAATATAGAACACACCATATGAATATAGTAATAACTATTAACTTTTCTGGACTGCAGGGTCTCTTGGTTTTTGTTTTAACTTTCACTATAAAGCATTTGTGGGCTACAAAGAGTGACTAAATCAAAACGAATACATTATAAAATGTATTCTGAACATTTGTGGTTGCTCATCATTTTGGGACAATGTGAAAGTCCATGCAATTTTGCCTTGATATGGAAGAATTGAACCAGATTTCCAGTTTGAGGAGATATTTAGCCTTCTTTGTCAGAGAGTTCAAGTGCAACAACAAACTACAAACTCCAGGATCCCATAGCATTCAGCCATGGCACCTTCTAGAGGTTTCATTCTAGAAAATCAACACAACCTCCCAGCCAAGAAAAAAATACATGAGCAAAACCAACGAAGCAAAGGTTAAAATGGGGAAAATCAAGTTCAATAAAATAAAATAAAATAAAATAAATGTTGGTCCTCCTTTTTTCAATTGTAAGAATTTTCCTATGTGATTATCATACGAGGACAGGATATGGATAGGATCACATGAAAGTGGGTTGAAATGACTGCAAATGACAGGGAAAAGTGCTTTCAGCTGACTTCTGAAAGCGCTTCTCAGCCCGCTTTCATGTGAAAGTGATTTGTGCCATCACTTTCACTTGCACTTCCCGGGCAGCTGAATGACAGGTTCAGTGCGCTTGCGACTAAAAGTGCTTTGCACGATCACTTTCACTGGTGTTCCCTGCCGGGTCAATGTCGGGTCATGTGTGAAAGTCCTTCCCTGATCAGGTGGGAAGAACAGGACAGGAACAGGACAATGATGGTCCATCTCTCATGTGATACCCTAGACTTTCCTTTCATACAGGAAGGTGGTCATGAACATCCTGGAGTTGATCCAAGCCCTCTGAGCCATGATGCAGGCAGCTATGTATGTTTAGCTTATAGAAGAGAAGCCTGATAGCCATCTTTAAATGTCTGACGGGATGCCATACAGATGATTCAGGAAGTGTATGACACCATGAAGTTCTTGCTTCCACTGAGAACCACCCCTCCATCCGGGGTCTGCACATGGATCCCCAGGAAGAGACCACAAGGTAGTATATCTGCTATTTTATTCCCGCAGTGCCCAAATGCACAACTGTAGAAAGGCTTGATTTTACAATGACAGAGTAAAATCTGAAAGAGAGTAAAAGGAAGGAAAATCATGGGTAAGGGTTGTCTTTACTTTTATTCCTGGAATTTCCACACATTCCTCTGGGTGCCATTCATACCATCCACCATGCAAGTGAATCTATCCCTTTTCTCTATGAAAGACCTTTCCACAGTGAGCTTGCTGTAAAGAGAGAATGAATCTTCACTATTGTCCACCAAGACTGGACTGTTGACATAATTATCTTCAGGCACAGGACTGTTGTTATTCAGCCACCTGATGTTAGGAGCGTTGTACAACCCTTCAACAAAGCAGGTGACACTAACCATGTTTGATCTGGTACTCATCTCCTTAGGGTGAGGTGGATAGATGAAAACACGTGGAGTGGTGCTCTTGTCTTTTTGATAGTGGATTGGAGAAGAAAGAGAAAAAAGAGGCAAAGGATATTCATGTTAAGAGAAATCTGTGGCAGCAAATTAGGTTCCCATGAATAAGGACCCCTATCCCTTGCACTACAACCAAACATGCCCACTTCAAAATCCTCTAGAAATTTCACACTTTAATAGATCATGTTCTCTGAAGCCACCTGATGGCATCCCAGAGTTCCCCCTGTCTTCTCCTTTCTAGGTACAAAATTGTACAGCTCACTGTGAAGGGACAGAGCAGGCCTTTCTGTGGTATTGCAGGGCACTTATTCATAGAATCATAGAATAGTAGAGTTGGAAGAGACTGCAAAGGCCATCCAGTCCAACTCCATTCTGCCATGCAGGAAATCCAAATCAAAGCATCCCTGACAGATGGCCATCCAGCCTCTGTGTAAAGACCTCCAAGGAGGTAGACTCCACTACACTCCAAGGAAGTACATTCCACTGTCGGACAGCCCTTACTGTCGGGAAATTCTTCCTAATGTTGAAGTGCTATAGCTTGCATCAATTTTTCCGGGCCCTAGTCTCTGGAACAGCAGAAAACAAGCTTGCTCCCTCCTCAATAGTCTACTGGGACTTCTCCTGTTCTCCAGGAGTTCTCAAAGATTATTGCCAATGGCTCT
>NW_024811215.1:0-2790 GCF_019175285.1 Sceloporus undulatus | reverse complement strand
GCTCCTCGGATGGGGCTTCTCCTTATTTCTTGTTTAGCAATGAAATCCATCTGGACCTGGACAGATGGGGAGATATAAGAACTGCGACAAATGTTGTCCGCCTCTGAAGCTTTGGAGCTGACAGTGATTCTTTTGGGGATGAAACAAGGCATTACAGCCCAAATGGAGGAGTCCTGGTGAGGCAAAAGTAGTATAGCTGTCCATCCAATGTGTTCCTCCAACCCTTTTGCTATGAAACAACGAAGCAAATGAAGCCTATGAACCAGAATCCTGACTTAGGGTCAGATGCAAAGAATGAGGTCCTTTGAGGGAACTCACCATACAGTTGACTTTCCCCCTTTAATATCAGACTCAAACATCATATATTTCTGAAGGTCTTTACAGTTTCTATAGGGATGTCTGAGAAGAAGGCAGATGGACAGAAGATGAAACAGCGCCACCTGGAGGCAAGGAGGAATGGAGGGGCTCCTGGCTGTCAGTCAATGGAAGAGAAAGAGAGAAGGAGGAAAAGGGAAAAAGAAATGGTATTAAGTGCATCAGAAAGGACTGTCCTGGAATGACCTTCTTGGGTTTAAGTTTTTAAGTATCAATTTTTAAGAACATATATTTTATAAATTCCATCCATCCAATATAACCCCCCAGATATTATATATATATATATATATATATATATATATATAGAGAGAGAGAGAGAGAGAGAGAGAGAGAGAGACATATGTGCACATGTATATATCCACATCCATGTAAACAGCAAGGATGAAGGACCTGTCATGACTAATGGATGCCCCATCTGAAAACCAAATGTAAACTGAAGGACAAACCAGAAAAAGAGAGAGAGAGAGAGAGAGATGCTAGTTCCTTTCTCAGAGTTCCCAATCTGCTTTCTATGAGAGCAAAAAGATATCTATAGGCTGCCAGAGAAGCAACTATTCCTAGGACTATTTAATGGGAACTTCACTGGGAAGTTGGAAAATGGCATCTTTTAAGATCTGGCAACGTTTTAGACCCCAGGAAATCTGGTTCCAGTGGAAATACTGGGCTGATCCCAGGGTCAGGAATAGGAAAGAGAAAGGGCTTCAGGACGGATGGAGCTTCTCAAAGGGAGACACTGAAGGCACAACTCCAAACAGATCCAATGAGGAGGAAAAGTGGGAGAAGCCTCAGGAAACCAGGATAAAGGACTAAAGAAGTTCCAACGGAGCTAAGATTTAAATGGGAAACAGATAAGAAATGGGAAAAGGGGGAAAGTGCCAATCTGGATCCCAAAGTGCTTCTGCCAAAAGGGAGACTGAATGTCACAAAGGAGAAGAAGGCCATAGGAAACATGGGACATTGAGGGAAAATGGAGGCCTTGGCCAAAGGAAGCTGAAAACATTCACAGCAATGTAAATCCAGGCTTCTTGGGCCTTATCTGCCCTGCAGAATTAATGCAGTTTGATATCGCTTTAACTACCACGGCTCCATCCTTTGCACTCTTGGGATTTGTAGTTTTGTGAGATGCTTAGCCTTCTCTGTCAGAGAGAGAGCTCTAGAACCAGAGTCTATGACCCCAACAAGAATCCTATTCTAGTCTATTCTGGAGCCATAGAAAACTCCACAGGGACCTCTTGAAACAAATGGCAGCCCTTTGCCCAAAAGGAAACCATACTTGCTCATAGGGAATCATAGTTGGATCTCTTCCGGAAGGCCTTTCCAGACTAGCTCCACCTCTATTTACCTTCCTCCCACCTACTATTCCCCTACTATTCCCCTACTTTTCCTCTCCACTTTCTTACTAATTTCCTACAAATCCTCTATTGATTTTAAGTGTTATTTTATACTATTGTTTTAATGTTCTCTGGTTTAATCTCTTTTTAATATTACTATGTTTTTATACTGGAGAGGGATAGTGGTTTTTAGAGCTTTTGACTGTGTCTCATTTTATTGTTGTCCTCCGCTTGGATTCCAAGTGATTATGAGGATTATTATTATTATTGGAGAACAATTTCCCATAGAGAATCATTGGAGAATACTTTCCCAAAAGGAATTCATTGAAATGATTGACATGCCTTTGGAAGTTGTGCAAACCCTGTCTATGGCTAAGTGACTGTTGCTCCCATCATCCACAGAAGCACCTTCTCCTTTCTCTTTTGCTCTGAACACTTTCCCATAGGGAATCATTGGAGAATACAGGCCATAGGGAAAAATAGGAGAACATTTTCCCATAGAGAACCATAGGAGAAGACTTTCCAATAGGGAATCATGGAAGCATACTTAGTCATAGAGATTCATTGGAGAATACTTAAACATAGAGAATGACTGGAGCATATTTATCCATAGAGCATAATAGGAGAATACTTGTCCATAGGGAATCATTGGGGAATACCTGCTGTAGGGAATTGATTGAAATGATTGACATATGCCTTTTGAAGTGGTGCAATGTGACAAAAAAAGAAGAGATTACAAGGAGAGAATGAAAAGATCCAAATTGGTTTAAATGTAAGTGTGAGTGTGCTTCCAAGGACAGGAGGCACATGGCTGAGCGACTGTTGAGCCCATCATCCACAGAAGCACCTTCTCCTTTCTCTTTTCCTTTGAGAAGAGCTCTTGCAAAGCCCTTTGTCCAAGGCTCTCTCACCTGGGGGTCATTGCTCTGCTGCCTTCTTTGTTGCAACAAGATACAAAAAGGCTGAAAGTGAATATGAAAATCCATTCTTTGGTAGCGTCTGGTAAACATATTGCAATTTGCTTCACGTCACAATCATGATATCAAAACTAAAAGCTGGAGAAAGAACACATGCTTAGCTCCCT
>NW_024811214.1:0-2790 GCF_019175285.1 Sceloporus undulatus | reverse complement strand
ACCTCACAGAAAGCTTGAATGTCAAAAGGGAAGTTATTGCTGTTGTTAGAGGCTACAATTCAGTTTTGAAAAAAATAATTCCAGCACAGAGGTGCCTCAGAAATGATAGAGCTGTTGATCCTGAACTACTCTGTATTCACTAATCTTATATAGTCACTGCCCATCTTAACAGCAAGCAGCCATTGGGCAAAGGATGTCTATTCTGCTAGTGATCAAGGTGCAAAGAGAATGATCTTTCCATGTCCTCACACCAGCAAGTGAGGTTGTGACAATCAGAAACAGGATTGCATCCCCAAATAAAATGGTTTGTGGATTAGTTGTCCTCTGGTCTGGCAAGTGGTAAAGAGTCTCTGGTCTGTCCTGGGTGCAGTTGCACTCACCCTGAAAAGAAGATGAATAGTTTGGGAATACTCTTAGATCCAGCCCTGTCACTGGAGGCCCAAAGGGATTCTTCGACTTAGATTGCTTTGTGTCAGTTTCAACCAATGATCCAGCTATGACCTTTCCAGGACAGTGTGTTTTGGGCCTTAGACAGATTACTTTAACTAAGTAGCCAGTTTAGGATTCTGCTGTGCACTAATTGGAATCTCAGTGTTTAAAAGTAATTCATTCCTGTTACTCTTTACAGTGTTCAGAAGTAACTCATTTTTCAAGCCATGTTGAAAAATAGGTCCATATTTCAGTGACATTCCTGCACCAGGTATCACAGGTGAGCAGTGGGGCTTCGGGTGTGTATGTGTGCTTTGGGGCAATGTGCATGTCTTCCCTCCATGCTGCCCCAGCCTTTTTCTGATGAGAAAAAGGACGAGACAGCATGTAGGGAAGAGAGCCTGTGGATGGCATGGGGAATGAATGCAGAGGTGGCAAAACAGGGACAGCACTGGGGATGGGAGTGCATGCAGAGGGAATATGGAGGTGGCATGGGGATGAGCACACACAGGGGTGCAAGGACAGCATAGGGTGGGAGTGCATATGGGGAGTGCAGGGATGCCTGGGGAGTGGGAGTGTATGCAAAGGAGTGCAGGAATGGTACAGGGGTAAAAGTGTGCACACAGGACATGGGGATGCTGCAGGAGTGGGAGTGCATGCAGGCATTGTGTGGAGGAGCACGGGGGAGGGCCTGACTGGGTGTCACCCCTCCTTCTGTAGTGTCACCCGGGGCAGGCTGCACCACCTCACCCCCCCCCCCAGTGATGCCACTGCCATATGTTGTTTATTGTACTGCTTGCTACTTTTCTGTTTCTTTTACCTTTTTAAGGTAAGAGGAAAAATTAATAATCTTAGAAGTGATAACAAAATGGCACAACATGGAAAAAATGACCTTTAAATATAACTGGTTGCAGAAAACTAAACAAAGTTATATAGTCTGCCAAAAAGTAACTTTACATTGGTTGCATTCTTTTTGGAATGTAAACAATCATATTTGTTTTAAAAAAAAAACAGCAGCTTATGTAACATCACTTCCAAGCTCTGGTTGATGCATTTCATGATGTTTCCTCTTTGCATAACTACCATTTCTTTTAAAAATCATTTTTATTGAAAAACATCTACATAAAATGAAAAGGATGAATGACACTTTTAACAAAAACACACCACAAACTACAAACTAAAGAAAGTACACAGAACTTAGCACATTTTTATACACAGATCCAAACTACATGTGACAAAACTACAACCAACAAAAGAGAAAAGAGAAAACTGACATCCAACTATCTTTTCTGCAGTGAGGAGCATCAATAGGGTGGTGCAGGAGGTGTGGAGTGCACCAGGTGGCACCCTAATGTGGGGTGACACCAGTACTCCCCAAACATCTACCTATAACATTGGCCTATGTTCCTTTAAAACACTCACCCAAAGAATCCAACATTATTAATATTTTTTTCTTTTATCATATGAAGCAATAATCATCTTATTACTACTATAATCATATTCAATATTATATTATAAATGTTGATATAGTTAAAATAGATTTTATGTAGTAATTTTGTGACTTTTTTCTAAACTCTTACAATTAACAATAGGACAAAAGCATAGATATTCTCTAAAACTGAGAGAAGAGCCCATTACAGTTATATCTTAATAAATTTTTTTAAAAAAAAATAATTTTACTTGCAACTTCTCCACAAAAAACTTCAGTCATAATAAAAATTGAACATTAACATGCAGGGAAGAAGAATCTGGAATAGGTACAACTTGCCACAAGCACCAACTATCATAGCCTTGAATCCTCTGTTTTCTACTGTTTTGTTTGCATAGAAAGAAGACATACCCCCATCACTTAAAGTCACCATGTCTTCACTGATACAATAGTCCTTCCTTTTAAAAGGTCCTTCAAAAGTGGTACTTTTCACATCAGTGTTGCTTCATCCCAATGGGCATCTCCAAGGCTTTTTCAAAATTCCCATATTCTTCCTCTTCATCTCCATTGCTATCACTCTTTGCATCTCCGTTTTCCTCCATGAATCCATTGTTATTATCCTCTGATTGATTGATCTTATCCTCTAAGCATTCCCATCCCTTTATAAATCTTCTTCATTATGTTTAAAAACCTTTTTCTCACCTGCAATTTTATTAAGTGTCCACTAGATAGTAGCAGAAGTAGTCCAAATTCACTCAGTTCAAAAACATGCAATTGATTTTCAAAGACATAGCTATGTTAGTCTGGAAAATCAGTATGCAATTGGATCTTGTAGCGCCTTTGAGATTAACTGAAAGAAAGATGCTGGCAGCATGAGTTTTCACAGAATTGAGTCTATCTCCTCAGATGTAAGATGCTACCAACATCTTTAA
>NW_024811213.1:0-2790 GCF_019175285.1 Sceloporus undulatus | reverse complement strand
CTCCGTGCCAGGGTGCTTAGTGCGCCCTTAGCGCGGAGCAGGAAGGAGCTCCGTTTCGGAGCTCCTTCCTGGTTTGGTCCGCTGGGCGCAGCCTTCACACGGCTGCGCCCAGTGGACCAAAGAAGAAAGGGGTCAAGCGGCCCCTTTATCCTCCTCCTTGCCGCCGCGGGGTGTCCTTGGGGCTTGAAGCCCCAAGGACACCCCTTTCCAGGCTGCGGGGAAGGGGCCTTTTGCCACTTCCCCGCAGCCTGGAAAGCGGTGGATTGGGGCTTCAGCGGCTGCCGCTCTGGACACTGAGGCCTCGATACCCCGGGGAAAGGGGCGGGTGCAGCCCACCCCAAACAGGCAGTCTGTAACCCGCCCTAGTTTGTTATTTTTGAGGTGGAGATAGTTATTCAGTTTGTCATTTATGCATTTTTACTGCCAGTGATGGGGACAGGTTCATGTAGGATTCTCTGTTTCGTGTGTCAGCTGGCTTGGGTAACTTGAGTTGACTAGGGTAAACTGTGCATCCACCTTAGGCACAAAAATGTCTTGGATTGGCCCTTACATAAACTGATATGCAAGTTACCACTATTTTTCTTCCCCATTATTCACTACACAATTTGAGTTCTGTGTGTGCATTATCATGAAAAACCACTTGCTTTTGCATTAGAATGGCATACATGCATTTAGCAAAGACTTTTAATTGTTAACTGTGTCATTAACTCCAAAGGTTATGGATCTTGTGCCTTCTGTGTGTTTCTGCAGTTCCTTATATGCAGCAAACTGTGTTTTTATTGTCACAAGAATTCCCTAGGAAATCTTGTCTTCCCATCTATCAGGACCAGCATAACCCAGGTTGTAGGTTACCTGCTTTCCCTAGAGATCTGTCCAGTTTGATTGCAATGGCTCATTGCTAGGAACTGTAGTTTTGTGAGGAACTTAGCCTTTGATGTCAGAGAGCTCTGGTGCCACAACAGACTATAATTCTGCAGTTAAAGTGGGGTCAAGTTGGATTATTTCTGCAATGCAGATAAAGCCCCAGTGTCAAACCTTCTGTACGTTTTAGAGGAAGAGGTTTCAAGCCTCTTCTCTCCTTTCATCTCCCTTCTCATGCTATTAAGTACAGATGTGGCCCATTATATGGGTAAGAAATGTGTTGTGTATACTGTACCTCTAGTCACTGTGCCTGAAAAAGTATTACGGTAGAGCTCAAAAAGCTGCAGAAAAGGATAAAGCAAAGGACTTCCCCTATGGAGAAGGTCAGACCTTGGAAGAGTTAGATTTTGGACAACAGCTCCCAGAATCCCCAGCTGGTATGGACATTGACATGCTGGCTTGGGTTCCAAACAGTAGTTCTAAGTTCTGGGAAAGGTTATTTTGGTCTGTTTAAGCATAGGAAAAAAAAGTGAGTACAGTGGACCCTTGTTATACGCTGGGGTTTGGTTCCAAGATCCCCCGTGTATAACAAAATCTGTGTATGCTCAAGTCCCATTACATATAATGACATAGCAAAATGGTGTCCCTAATAAAAATGGAAAATCAAGGTAAATTTATACTTTTTTGGAACATTTTCAAACCGTGTATGCTTAAATCCGTGTATAAAAAATCCGTGTATAAGAAGGGCCAACTGTAATGGGAAGCAAGATAGGAATCTATGGTCCAAAACACAGTTCAGAAATAATCCAGTTTGGACCACTTTAACTGCCCTGGCTAGAGAATTCTGGGAACTGTCATTTTGTGAGACATTTAGCTATCTCTGTCAGAGAGCACTGATGCCACAATAAACTACAATTCCCAGGATCCCCTAGCACTAAGCCAGGGCAGTTAAAGCAGTCTCAAACTGGATTATTTCTGCAGTGTGTTTTGCACCTACAAAACTAGGCTTGGTGTGGAAAACATGAAGCGTGCAAATTTTACTCCTTCTCTGATCATACTAGAAAACAGGATAATCTAAAGAATCTGAACACTGAGAGATTCATGAGAAGAATTTTCTTCACACAGTGCATAGTTAACCCATAGCGATGTAGCGATATGATGGCTGGACAATTTTAAAAGGGGATTAGACAAATCCATAAAAGATAAGGTCTCGATGGCTCCCAGCCAGGATAGCTATATATCACCATCATTATCAAAAGCAATAGGCCTCCAAGTCTCAGTTGCTGAGGAAACATGAGCAGGGGTTGCCATTGCAATCATGTCCTCTTACGGTCTTCGATTAGACATTTGGGAACAGTACTGCTGGGCTAGAGAGGTTTTGGGGTCCTATTTTACAGTGCTTTTCTTATGAGACCTATCCATCTATGGAAGTGTTTTCAACTGGATGTATTTGGACAAGGATGAAAAAGTGCTCTTAAGGATAGATGCTCCCACAGAAATTTAGTATTTCTCGTGTGTGTGTGTGTGTGTGTGTGTGTGTGTGTGTGTGTGTGTGTATTGGCCTTCACCCATGTACAGCTGTTTTTGATTTCCTTTGTGTCTCCTCACACAAATCATTTGTCCAAGGACAACTTCAGTCTTTGCTTGTGGTCTAAATTTTCAAATTCTGCTTTTAAAATTAATATCTCTCTACAGTATTTCCGGGGGTCATTTTTCATAATTCACTCATATCACAACAGAAAACAGCAGATAAGAACGTAGGAGCATAAAGTTGGAAAGGATCTCAGGAGATAGCTAGTCCAACTTCTTACCGGTACAGTAATCCACTGTACACCTGAAAGGTGGCCATCCAATCTCTGATTAAAAAACACTCCAACAAGGGAGAGTCCACCACCTTCCAATGGAATCTGTTTCACTGTATATCAACAG
>NW_024811212.1:0-2790 GCF_019175285.1 Sceloporus undulatus | reverse complement strand
GACACAAAAGGAGAAGGGAATGGTGGTGGGGAAGGGGATGAGGGCCAGCAGTTCTTCTCTACCTCCGAGGCCAGGATCAGGGGAGATGGACTGGAGGAAGGGCTTGGGTTCTTAATGGATGGTTAATCATCTTCCAGGGAGGCCTGTTGGAGCTAGCCTGCCTCAATAGTAGGATAATGCATATAAAATACATAGCAATACAGGAAATGATTCAATAAAACAAGAAACAAAAGAACATCAACTAGCAAGTGACAATTATGCAGTGCCTGGGAATGCTTCTCTGAACAGGATGGTCTTCAACTCCGTTTTGAAGCTGGTTAAAGAAGTGATGGCTCTTGCTTGTGGGGGAAGAAGGTTCCAGGAGTGAGGGGCAGCAAGTGAAAAAGGGCGAATCCGGGAAGGGGCAGAGAAAATCCTGGGCTGAGATAGGAACCCTTGACTACCAGAACGGAGGGCCCTGGTGGGAAGGTGAGGAGAAATAAAGTCTGATAAATAGGGAGGGGCCAGCCCATGGAGGGCTTTAAATGTTGACAGCAGGAGCTTATACTGAATGGGGAAAGGGAGGAGGAGCCAGTGAAGGGATGCCAACACAGGAGAGATGTGGTCAGAACGGTGGGTGGATGTGATAATGCGTGCAGCTGAATGCTGGACAGAGATTAAAGGACGGAGGTGAGAAAGAGGAAGCCCAGCCAGGAGGATGTTGCAGTAATCAAGTCGTGAGACCACTAGGGCATGAACCAGGATCTTGGCAATGGAAGCGGAGAGATAAGGTCGGATTTTGGCAATATTGTACAAAAAGAATCTACAAGCCTTGGCTGTGGTCTGGATCTGAGGGATGCACGACAGAGAAGAGTCAAAGATAAAACCAAGACTGTGGGCTTGCTGGACTGGTTGAATAGAAATGTTGTCCACAGAGACAGAAAAGGAGTGTTGAAGGGTGGGCTTAGGAGGAAAGACAAGAAGCTCTGTCTTGGACATGTTGAGCTTCAAACGCCGATGGCGCATCCACTGCGAGACAGCTGTGAGACAAGACAAAACTTGCTGTTCAAGCCTTGGAGAAAGGTCAGGGGTGGAAAGATACAACTGGGACCAACAGAGGTGCTCCTGGTCAGTCGGAAGGCAGATCAGGGAATAAGGATCCAGCCTATGTTGGATGGGGTCACACTCCCCCTGAAGACACAGGTTCGCAGCTTGGGGGTAATCTTGGACTCAGCTTTGAACCTGGAGGCCCAGGTCTCTGCTGTGACCAGGAGTGCTTTCGCACATTTAAACCTTGTGCGTTCCTTGAAAAGCCAGATCTGGCCATGGTGGTACATGCCTTGGTTACATCCCGTTTGGACTACTGTAATGGGCTCTACATAGGACTGCCTTCGAAAAGTGTTCAGAAAATTCAACTGGTTCAAAGAGCCGCTGCCAGGCTGTTAACAGGGGCAGATTACAGAGCCCATACAACTCCCCTGTTGAAACAGCTTCATTGGCTGCCAGTTTGTTTCTGAGCACAATTCAAGGTACTGGTTATAACCTACAAAGCCCTACATGGCTCAGGTCCACACTATTTGGCAGACCGTTTCTCCTGGTATGAACCTGCCCTGACTCTGAGATCCTCTGGAGAAGCCCTTCTCTCTATCCCAACACCTTCACAAACACGGTTGGTGGGGATATGAGAGAGGGCCTTCTCGGTGGCTGCCCCTAGACTCTGGAACTACATGCCCAGGGGCATAAGAATGGCTCCCTCCTTGATGGCTTTCTGCCGGCAGGTGAAGACCTACTTGTTCAAACAGGCATTTAAGGAATTACTATAAGGACAGGCTGGAATGTTGGACTAGTTTAATCATTCTTTTTAATGTACGTCATTTATTTATTTATTTTTAAAATGTTTTTAATTGTACTTTTTGTTTGTTTGTTTAATGCTGTGAAGCTGCTCTGAGTCCCAGTCCTAGGAAAAGAGCAGGAAACAAACAAACAAACAAACAAATAAATTTTGATTGCCCTCTTCTGGACATGCTCCAGTTTCTCCACATCCATTTTGAAATGTGGTGCCTAGAACTGGACACAGTATTCTAGATAAGGCCTGATCAAGGCAGAATACAGTGGCACTATTATCCTTGATCTAGGCACTATACTACTATTGATGCAGCCTAGAATCACATTGGTCTTATTAGCTGCCTCATCACACTGTAGAATCATGTTCAACTTGCAGTCTACTAGGACTCCTAGATCCTTTTCACATGTAATCTTGTTAAGCAAAGTGTCCCCCATCCTATAGCTATGCATTTCATTTTTTCTGCTCAACCTTACATTCCTCCGTGATGGCATTTATTTTGGTAGTTTTGGTCCAGCTTTCTAATTTATTAAGGGCATTTTGAATTTTGATCCTGTGCTCTGAAATTTAGCTACTCCTCCTAATTTGGTGTCATTTGCAAATTTGACAAAGATGCCTTCTATTCTTTCATCCAAGTTGTTGATTAAGATGTTGTATAGCACTGGGCCCAGGACAGAGCCCTGTGGGACCCCACTGGTCACTTCTCT
Source organism: Sceloporus undulatus (assembly GCF_019175285.1). Classification (NCBI taxonomy): domain Eukaryota; kingdom Metazoa; phylum Chordata; class Lepidosauria; order Squamata; family Phrynosomatidae; genus Sceloporus; species Sceloporus undulatus. Next base: position 261 of record NW_024811212.1, on the reverse strand, counting down.
CCAGGATGAAAAGGAGCCATTTCTGAGCAACCTTTGGGTTTGACCAGTCAATCAATTACAAATCCATGTAACAGTTACGTTGTCTAGCCTACATTTTACAAGCTTGTTTGCAAGAATGTCATGGGGAACCTTGTCAAAGAACTTACTGAAATCAAAATATGTTATATCCACAGCATTCCCTTCATCTCCCAAATTGGTAATTTTATCAAAGAGAGAGAGAGAGAGAGAGTTTGGCATGAATGCTGAGGTCAAGAGAGATAG
>NW_024811211.1:0-2790 GCF_019175285.1 Sceloporus undulatus | reverse complement strand
TTGGTACAAGGGTTGCCCCATGTAGAGCGCATTGCAGAAATCCAATCGAGAGGTTACCAGAGCATTTACTACAGTTTCAAGGTCCCTCCGGTCCAGGTAGAGGCGCAGCTGGCGTATCAGCCAAAGCTGATAACAAGCGCTCCTGGCCGCCACATCCACCTGAGATGACAGCTGGAGCGACGAGTCCAGGAGCACTTCCAAGCTGCGAACCGAGTCCTTCAAGGGGAGCGTGACCCCGTTCAGGACAGGATGGCAAATCTCACCACCCGGACCCGGGGAACCTATCACCAGTACCTCCGTTTTCTCTGGATTCAGGCTGAGTTTGTTTTCCCTCATCCAGCCCATTACCAACTCCAAGCAGGCATTTAGAGGAGAGATGCCATCCCTCATCACTGCATCAGTCGGAGAGACAGAGAAACAAATTTGGGTGTCATCAGCGTACTGATAACCCCGCGACCCGTATCTCCGGATTATCTCTCCCAGCAGTTTCATGTAAATGTTAAATAGCATGGGGGGACAGTAAATGATCAATTTACTTAATTCACTACCACAAAATAATTATTATTGTCACTGCTTTAGACAGCTTTAATAGAATATTATGCTATGCAAAGCAATGAATGAAGGGTTTATCAACAGTGAGGCAGTATATCACTGAATATCAAATGGTGGGCAGCAAACGATGATATCTAAAAATCTATGGCCTTTTGAGACATAGCCAGTTGGTAATATTTTTAGAAACATTGTTGCTGTTGTTGTTAACTCCCCTTGAGTTGTTCCTGACTCATGGTGACCCTGTGAGTGAGACACCTCCAAGACCCCCTTGAACTCAACCGCTCTACTTAGGTCCTACAAGCCCAGGCCTGAGGCTTTTTTGATTGAATCTATCTATCTGGTATGTGGTCTTTGTCTCTTCCTACTTCCCTCTACCTTTCCTAGCATTATTGACTTTTCTAAGGAGTCATTCCTTCTCATGAAGCATCCGAAGTATGACAGTCTCAGTTTGGTCATCTTGGTTTCCAGGGAGTTAAGGTTTGATCTGTTTAAAGACCCATTTCTGTAGACTTTTTGGCCAACCACTGTATCCTTAGAACTCTTTTCCAGCACCATGTCTCAAATGAGTTGATTCTCCTTGATTAAATGAAACCTTAATCTGAAGCTTTTGTTCCAATGATAGATGATTGACTGTCTTTGAGTTCAAATCCAGCCCTCTGGGAATCCTCAGAAGGCTATATCACCTTTCCCATGAAATCATTCTTTGCTGGTTTCCCATCTGTTGTATGTCTCCCTCCCCTACCCCCATAAAAGGCTGATATGGCTCTCCTAAGGTTTAGATATAGGCCACAAGAGGTTTAAGATAAACTATGCTGGGATTTTTTGCCCACCCTTTGTCCTCACCCCACCCATCTTTGAAATGTGACAATTCTCTCACACAGCCACCCTGGAAAATTTCTCTGAAGCCAAACTTGGCCCTTAACCTGAAAGAGGTTTCCCACCCTTGCGATACACTTACATGGGATAAGTGTTCTTCTAGCTCCTCCACTTTCTCCAGTGCCACATTCTTGGTCTCGGCATCCTCCAGTAGCCCACCCACATCAAACACGTTATCCAGGTAAGCCTGGATTTGCACTTGCAGCTTTTCACTTTCTGTGTGTCTTGACTTCTGCAAAAAGGAAAAGAAAATCCAGCAAGTAGAAGCAAATTGCACAGGGCACAGGGTGGAGAACTTGCTCACAACCAAAAGGAATTGTCCAGAGAGGAAATAAGGTCCCAGCCTGCCTTGTGATAGCACTGAATCTTTCCCCCCTGAAACCACAAGCCAGAATAGAATTATTGGGTCTTTCAATATATAATTACAGATGCAACCTCTCATAGGATGTTTTCCAAGCTACCAGAGCATCACTGGAATCAGGAAAAACAGCCATAAGATAAAGAAATACAGTGTCAACAACTCATGGTCAATTGTCAAGACTGATTACTTTTCTTGTTCTTTAAATTGCTCCAGGAAAAAACACATTTTCCATGCAGATTTATATTATTTTCATACCACTTAAATTGTTGTGACTTCTTCTTCACCAAACAGAACCCTGGGAACTGTAATATGGTGAAATTCAGCATATTATGATAGAACCAAGATGAGGATCCCTTGGCTATCCAGATGTTTTGGACTACAAGTTCCACAGTCCCGTGCCCCTGTCCCTGCTGGGTGACGCGGAAGTAGGTTGTAATTCAAAACATCTGGAGGACAAAAAGTTCTCCACCTGGGTGTGGGAGATAATTAGTGTTTCTTTGCAGAACTACAATTCCTATGGATGTCTGGAAAGATAGAACAGCTATTAAACTAGCAATAAGTATGTAGTCAAAATGTTCTATCTTGAAATAATACCTTTAATGATGCATAAGGACAGGTTGCTTACCTGTAACGGTATTTCTTCGAGTGGTCATCTGCGAATACATACAAATGGGTTGTACTGCGCCTGCGCAGTGCCTTCGGAAACTTCTGGAATCACTAGGCAAAGTACACTTTGCAACATGTTGAAACTTTTTGGCGGTAACCCCGCCCATCCCCTATAAAACCTCCGTTCCCGCTCTTTTCCCCAGTTCCGCAATTTTCCGCCGTGAAGGCGACAAGAATGAGCCAATTTGAGCAGGACACTGAGGGGAGGATGGGCGGGATTTGTATGTATTCTCAGATGACCACTCGAAGAAATACCGTTACAGGTAAGCAACCTGTCCTCCTTCTTCGTGGTCTCTGCGAATCATACAAATGGGTTGAGACTGGCGAGCTAAGGT
>NW_024811210.1:0-2790 GCF_019175285.1 Sceloporus undulatus | reverse complement strand
AGATCATTACAAAAACCAACTGAATATTTAAGCCAACATTTTCAGACTTACTACAAATTATACAGGGAAAAAAGAAGTACAACAGGACATCCTTCCTCAACCTGGTACATCTCAGAGGAGATGAACTGCAATTCTCATCATTCCCAGGCAGCATGAGAGTTGATAATGCAATGTAAGTGAAAAATCAGAAGCTTCTAACAAAAACTGGCCACCATTTATTCACTATATAATAGCTTTTATACAATAACGTCTTAGTGGTCTTATCACATGCTTATTGTCTTGGTGCAAATTTGTAAAAAGTATTATTATATTTTATTATTTTATTTTTTACATCCCGCCTTTCTCCCAATATAGGGAGGGACTCAAGTAGTCTTCTAGTGATTTTTAGTACACATACCTTTGTGACTATACAATCATTAGAAGTTGGATTAAGAAAGCTGCAATCCAAATTTTCACTATAGGCAGATAGGAAAGAAAATCTGTTTATGGCTTATATCATTTCATGTTATAGTTGGGGGTTCAAGAGTTTGAACAGTGGTCCATAAAAGGGGCGGAGGTGTTCTGGGAGTTTGATGAGTATATCACAGATTTCACCTTAAGGCTGCATGCAGCCTATGGCCCACAATTCCCACCCCATTTTATAATTACTTGTACAAAGAAAACATAACATCAGAGAAAACATCATTGCTCCTCTGATTTTTTGACAAAGAAGAACCAAGCACTTTCTTTTGATTCAAAAAGGTGCATATAAAAACTGCTAGCCCTATAATCACCAATTCTCCTCCATACCAACTCACACACTGACTACATTTTTATGTCCAAAGTCAACACAGTGATCTCACTGGAATGATAAACACTCGATTAACAGTTCAGAAGGCACTCACCGAGTTAGGATAGTTTAGATAGCAGATCTGGCAAGGCATATCCTGCGCAGATGACCTTGTGTTCATTTGACGTGTTCGAGATTTTTTACTAGGATTAATTACATGACATTCTGCAAAGAGCTTCTCCAGGTTGCCATCAAAGTACCTGTTATTTTTTTAAAACAGGAAAAGAAAGCAAATATATTAAATGCAAGAAAAATCATCTGTTCTTCTTTGAGAATAGTTAGGGACTGGAAAAGCACTTGCAAGTATGAAATAGCTCTGCAGTCCCTACTGAAATAAGAAGAGCCTTCATTCTGTCTCAACATGTACCATCAGAAGTGATTTGCTCTGGCCCCTAAAAAGCTGTGAAGCTGAAACAATGCACAAACCCCAGTACAAAGGAGATCTGGAAGCAGGGAAACAACAGTACTCCTGGCCCATATCATACAGAACAATAAGCAAGAATTCTTGAAAATTCAAGTTTAATAACAAGCTAACATACACTGTCAGTTTAACTCCCTCCTAGATCCTCTTCTTAACAGAAATGTTTAAACTAGGAAATCACCAGTAAGAAAGAGCTCAGTATTATGTATGTATGGGGATTCCTGGCTTGCTATCCTAAATAAGAACATACTTGTTTGCTCCTGGTATACAACTCCTGGCTTGTCTGAGAATGAGAAGAGTCTCAATTTGGATGTAGCATTAACCTTTTTCATTCCAAGTGGCTTCATGACCATTGGCAGAAAGTAAATGGGTTCCCTGATTCACCACATGTTTAATAAAATGCTAGAATTCTTTATGGGCCCATACAGACAGACCAAAATAAAGCTGCTTCGGGTCACTTTGGAGGTATGCTGTTTAAATGATGCATGCCGGAAGTTGCGCCAAAGCCACACTCCAGTCCTTAGGATTGGAGCATGGCTTTGGTGCGGCTTCTGAACTCTTAGGAGGCATGCATCATTTAAACAACATACCTCCAATGTGGCCCGAAGCAGCTTTATTTTGGCCTGTCTGTATGGGGCCTATGCTTCTGACTTAGGGTCACATACAAACATATCCCATTGCGTACAAGATGTCAGTGCAGGTCAGCTACTTTCTTCCTGCATCACTGGGACAGTTCCATTAACATCCTTCCCTTCTATTCTTGCTGTGTGTGGATCTAATGCAAGAAAATTTTCTTTATCATTATCATCTGATTTAATTTAGCAATACAAGATAATTTTTTTTAAAAACTTGAACAATTGAAAACCCAGAAAACCGCTTCTCAAGTTCAAAATTCAACAACTGCATGCAAGTGTGAGGTGGTTTTGCATAAACAGCTATCCTGGGATGCATCCACACTGCAGAAATAATCTGGTGTGACAACTCTTTAATTGCCTTGGCTCAATGCTATGGAATTCTGGGAATTGTAGTTTGTTATGGCACCAAGTGGTGTCAAACCAGATTATTTCTGCAGTGCAGATGCAGCCGTGGTGCACCCCACACCCTCCCCATCCCATTTAACAGAGGCTGGGTGAGAATATCACACGGAGCTGGGAAAATCCACCATTAACTTGCCCCTCCCTGTTCCCCCATTACTTAGGGATGCTTGACTTGGTGATGGACACAAAGGGTGAGCTACAAGAATCTAGAAACGCTTCTCCAAACTCACATCTTTCATGAGAACTATACTGCCGTACATCAATTCTTTCAACCCACTTTTCTCTTCTTACTTCATGTTTTCATGAAGTAATTTTTATATTTTAGAGATAACAATAACAGATGCAGGAAATTCATTGTACTGTATACCAGTTGATCTTGCTCAGCTGAACCTCAAATATAATCATTTAAGCCCAACTCTGAAATAGCCATAAGAGTTACAAAAGTAACTGTTTTGACCTGGAATATTTTGATTACTTACAGCTACTTCAGTTTTACATTTTTT
>NW_024811209.1:0-2792 GCF_019175285.1 Sceloporus undulatus | reverse complement strand
AAAAAAAGGGCACATAGAAGAGCACTGCAGAAACTGAAGTCTTCACAGCAACACACAGAGAGACACACAAATACACATGCATATATCCCTACAGGTCCTAGATTTGTATAGTTCTTGAGTCATCAGTTTCAAGCATAGCTGAGCTGAAGAAGACACAAAGGTGAGCTGCAGTGTGGGCAAAAGGAAAATGTTGTCCCCCATAAGAATTCTGCCCTCATTGAAATTTTCCTTCAGTCCCCACATTTCTAGCATTGCAATAACTTAAAACTTCAACTTTAGAACTTCATTTAGAAATACAATTTAGACATCAAAAAAAATGGGGGGGGGGGGAGGTGAAGGCACCAAGGGTACACCAAATGTAAAAGTTATGTGTGTCAAATTTTCAACTATTCACCCTCCACAGTGCTAGAAATTTGAGAACCAAAGGAAAATTTCATGGGAGAAGAAAATGCCCCCCATTATTTTGCCCACATTAGCTACACCCCTCTAAACACAACCTCCAAGTATGAACTTGGTTTGTCCTAGACAGTATCCTGCCACCTGAGGCAACAGAAAAGATGGTGCTCTCCTTCCAATACATACACATGAATGCACACACTTGTCCAGTCACCCTGAGACCAGAGTAGGAGACATGGAAGAGGTTTTAAGAGTAAAATGGCAAAGCGAATGATAGGAGCCAAGGGCTGGAACTACAGGGGCAACCTATAGAGGGATATTGTCACAGAGGCAGTGTCTTCCCTCACACCCAAGAGCAGCAGATGATTTAAGGGTGCAGGAAATGGGACATCTGTCCTTCAACCGAGAGAAATGGTCAAAAGGTTCAAAAGAAACATTCAGAGACTTTCACCCTACATTTGCTGCTACCAGAACTCATTACTTCACACTCTCTAGTAACAAAACTGGCTCTGGTCTAGGCTCTGATAAAAACTTGGGGTACCAGAAAATGAAGTTCTAAAACAAATGCTGTCCATTTGCTGGAATTTTGAACAAAGAGTTGTACCTATGGCTATAATACAACATTATTTCAACCATTGTTAGCCTTTGTGTGGCAGCAAAATGTAAAAGGAATAAGCAACCACTAGTCAGAGTGTTTATACAATTCTCTTTTTTTAAAAAAGTTCAAAACAGTGCCTAGGTAATGCTTCCACAGTTTAACAAAAAGGGAATGTTTTAATCACTGGTTATTATTGTTATTATTATTAAATAAAAAGAGACAGATACAAGAAAAAATTACAATCTCTTACATATGTACATTCATAGCTCTGATATTCTGATTTATTATCTCTAAATACATTAACATCTTCTCATCCTTTTGTTTTATTCCATCTTCCATCTTCCATCATTATTCTTCAAGATAAATACAGTCACTCTTCCATATTCATGGATTCTGAATCCACAAAATCACCCATCAAAATGTTTTGTTTAAATATAAATTTCTAAAGGTAAACCTTGAGTTTGCCATTTTATATAAGGGACACTATTTTACTGCGCCAATGTATTTTATAGAACTTGTGCATGCATGGATTTTGGTATCCATGGGGGGTCCTGGGACCAACCACCAGTGGATACCGAGGGCCCACTGTACATTACTTGTTACTCTTGAAATACTTAACATTTAATGTAACATATTGCTAAGATTTTCCTCTCATTTTAACCTAAATAAATAAATAAAGATGTTGCCAAATCCCCTCAACCCCAAAGTAATATTTCTGAAATAATAAAAAGTAGTATTCATTGTGTAAAAATTCTTGTCCTTCAATATTTAAATGCAACAACATTGGTTATTGTACTTTAAAAAGTTATTATTCAGACTTTGGGGGCCATAAGACCTGTGGAGGGGTCCTTTGCTACCCTTGCCTCTATCATACATCTGTCATACATAATCAGAGTTTGCATATTCTGAGACAAATGACTATCCACCCTCTGTTTAAAAGCCTCCAAAGAAGGAGAGTTCATCACCAACTAAAGCCATCTATTCCGCTGTTGAAGAGCTCTTACAGTCAAGAGGTTCTTAATATTTCAGTGGAATCGCTTTTCTTGTCATTTAAATCCATTGGTTTGTGTTCTAGGCTCTACAGCACTAGAAAGCAAGGTTGCTCCATGCAGACTGTGGTGTTACACTGTGTCCCTCCAGAGATTTGGAGAAGGCCAAAATGGAGTTATGCAATTCACTAAACTCTGAGCCATTTCCTTGTCTTTAGAGTACTTCCAGGCTCTGCCAAAACCCTCTTTGTCTTCTATGCCACATGAAGAAATGAGCTAATTTCACCATTGTAACATTTGGGCTTTATACTGATATAATCAATGTGAGATATTATTATGCATTTAACCTACCTCCATGTCCATGGGAAGGCATTGTCAAGAAAACTTGGCTGCTTTAAAACTGGAGTAACACAACAATCAAGACAGATAAATTTTAAACACTTTTTCTCTCAGACGCTTTTTGCAGAATCTATTACAGAATTGTGTCCTAGCAAGCAGAAGGATTCCCAGATGGATAAGATGACCTAAGAGGTCTTTCCTGTCTCTGATTTCTAAGATTTGAATACACCTTATGGTCCTCTGTGTAAATAAGCATTAAGAACGGATGTGTGAAACATGTCTCTTTATTTCCATGAAGTTTTCCACCTTGCCTCCCCATGCTCTCAGATATCTATGGAATGTCCTGGGTTTCCTTGTTTTTCCAAACAACTTCTGTGCATGTGGGACAGTTGTGGTGGGATGGAGTGGGGAGTCTCCTGAAAAAGATATTGCACATTATGATACACATTAAAGCTGCAGAGCAGTGATGC
>NW_024811208.1:0-2792 GCF_019175285.1 Sceloporus undulatus | reverse complement strand
CTTGTCAAAGGCCTTACTGAAATCAAGATATACTATATCCACAGCATTCCCCTCATCTACCAAGCTGGTAATTTTATCAAAGAAAGAGATTAGATTTGTCTGGCATGACTTGTTTCTCTGAAACCTGTGTTGACTTTTTGTGATTATGGCATTGCCTTCTAGATGTTCACAGACTCTCTGTTTAATGATCTGCTCTAGAATCTTTCCTAGTACTGATGTCAGACTGACTGGACGATAATTGTTGGGATCCTCTTTTTTCCCGTTTTGAAGATGGGGACAACATTTGCCCTCCTCCAGTCTGCTGGGATCTCTCCTGTTCTCCAGGAGTTCTCAAAGATCCTTGCCAATGGCTCCGATATTACATTTGCCAGCTCTTTTAATACATTTGGATGTAGTTCATCAGGTCCTGGAGACTTATATTTATTTAGATTAACCAGATATTCCTCTACTATCTCTTTACTTATTCTGTGCTGAAATTCCCCTATTCTGTCCTCTGCTCCATTATCCTCAGACTGAGCACCCTTTTCCTTTCTGAGGAGACTGAGGCAAAGAAGGTGTTGAGTAATTCTGCCTTTTCTCTGTCTTCTGTTAGCATTTTGCCATCTTCTCCACACAGTGGCCCTACCGTTTCCTTCTTCTTCCTTTTGCTGCAGACATATCCATAAAAGCCCTTTTTGTTGTTCTTAACCTCTCTAGCAAGCCTGAATTCATTCTGCGCTTTAGCTTTTCTGACTTTACCCCTACACATGCCTGCTACTTCTTTGAATTCCCTTTTTGTGATTTCCCCCTTTTTCCATTTCTTATACATGTTGCGTTTCAAACTCAGCTCAGTTGAAGGTTCCTTAGTCATCCATCCTGGTTTCTTGAGACACCTCCCATTTTTCTTTCTCACTGGAACTGTTTTAAATTGTGTCTTCAGTATCTCCCTTTTGAGAAAGTCCCATCCATCCTTAACTCCCTCCTTTTTTAGTATTCCTGACCATGGGATCACCTCCAGTATTTCTCTAAGGAGTTTATCACATGGGAGGAATTTCTCTAAAGTGCAAATGAAAAGAAAGTGGGGCCAGAACGCATTCATGTGAATTCGCTAGTTCAGTGAATTTATGTGAATTTGAATTACATTTGAACTGACTTCCCATTGCCCGAAAATAGCGTGCCATTGCCCAAAGAAGGAGATCCAAATGGATAAAATGACACAAATCCAGGAAAATGTTCTGCATTTTCAGAATTCTCTGCAATAGCCTGTACACTAATGGGTTATTTTCAAAAGAGCACCTAACAATTCACAACATGTACAATCCAATTTGAGAGACTGAAAGGAAAAGCAAGTCTAACATGATTATTACTGGAGAAACTAGTACAGTTATTTCCTGAAATAGATGTACCTCTAGATGAATGGGAAGACAGTTTAGCCTTGGTGGCCTGTTCAGTGTTTGACCTGAAGCTGGCCAAAGCTGACAGCAAAGACACCATAATTTTTAAATGGGTAAACATGTACATGCACAATTGCTTTCAGTCCCTGGTGTAGTGAAATAAGAAGATATAATTACTACAGAAGAGAGACATAAGGGTGATTGCATTCAAGGTTTCTGAGACTTGAATTTTGTCCTTACCTCATCTTGCACTTTTACACTTCAACTCATAGTTACACAATATTGTGGTGAAAATTGAAAACCCAAGACAATCAACTCCTTCAGTTTGATTTGGAACCAATTCAGTATATACAAACAGTATATACAAAGAGGCAAAAAGTGTAGGTTTAGAAATTGCTACTGGCCCATACTATTCTGTGAGTGGGTTTCTGTGTGTGTTGCCTCCCAGGATTTGTAATTTGGTTTAATTTGATATCTAATCATAGAATCATAGAATCATAAAGTTGGAAGAGACCACAAAGGCCATCCAGTCCAACCTCCTGCCATGCAGAAACTCTCAGTCAAAGCATCCCCAACAGATGACCATACAGCATCTATTTAAAGACCTCTAAGGAAGGAGTCTCCACTACACTCTGAGGGCGTGCATTCCAGTGTCTAACAGCCCTTACTGTCAGGAATTTCCTCCTAATGTTGAGATGGAATCTCTTTTCCTGTAGCTTACATCCATTGTTCCACGTTTTAGTCTCTGGAGCAGCAGAAAACAAGATTGGTCCCTCCTCAATATGACATCTCTTCAAATATTTAAACAGGGCTATCATATCACAACCTTCTCTTCTCCATGCTGAACATCCTCAGCTCCTTAAGGCGTTCCTCATAGAGCATGGCTTCCAGACCCTTCACCATTTTGGTCGCCCTCCTTTGGACACGCCCCAGTTTCTCATCACCTTTTTTGAATTGTGGTGCCCAGAACAATATTCAAGGTGGAGCCTGACCAAAGCAGAATAGAGTGGCACTATTACTTAAATAAATAAATAATAAAACTTTTATTTGTATCCTGCTTTTCTGTGACGAGACAATCAAAGCGGCTCACAACACATTAAAATCCACATTTATAAAATTATGTCCCAAATTCTCCCCCTTAAAACAGGATTAAACATGTTACAATTAAAATATCTATTAAAAACACAATTAAAAATACAATGAGGACAGAGCGCTGGGCTAATACATGATGTGAGGGGCAGTCATTCTGTGGCCGGGCACTTTTATTCAGGAAAGGCCTGCCAGAAGAGATCCGTCTTGACAGCTTTTTAAAAGTTGTCTAAGCTGGCAATTTGACGGATCTCGTCTGGCAGGCCGTTCCATAGTTTGGGAGCAATTGCAGAGAAGGCCCTCTGGGAGGTAGCAGTTAGTCTGGTTTTT
>NW_024811207.1:0-2792 GCF_019175285.1 Sceloporus undulatus | reverse complement strand
GGATTATATGGGGAGAGGCGGTCCTCCAAGTACCCTGGGCCCAAGCCATTTAGAGCTTTATAGTTAACAAGGCATTTGCTGTAGAACAAGGATGGGACTTGTGCTTCCTCCACTAGCTATACTGGCTGAGGGTGAAGACAGTTGAAATCTGAAGGTTTGCATGATTGCCACCTATGACTTAGAACTTTTCCAGTGCGCTGAGTTTATATCATCTTGTTTAATTTTGACAATGCTTTGAGTAATTCATTTGAGCTAATCAAAAAGAATCTGCTAATTATGGCTATGTTGATGTCCTGTGTACCTCTAGAATCACTGCAGTTTTCTTCTGAATAACCTCATGCTCCTTGCCTGTACAGCTTTATCAGCCGTTACAGAACAGTTAACTCCCAGAATTGTTCTGTGTTCTTCAAAATCTTGTATTCAGTTAAATTCTCCTCCCTAGCAGCGCCACTTCTGCTGGTACATTCATCACCACTGAGGCAAATAAGGCGGGGGCCCAGCAGATGATGTGGACATCTTGTTTGACTTTAAAAGCAAGCGGCTGTGATCTAACCACCTTTTTGCCCCAGATTTGGGGGGAGGCAGATTTTTAAAGGTTTTTTAAGTAGTGTAGATAAGCCCAGAAAGCTCTGGTGCCACAACAAACTACAAATCCCAGGATTCCACAGGATGGGGCTATGGCAGATAAAGTGGTATCAAATGGCATTAAGTCTGCAGTGTGACAGCAGCCTCAGTTCATTTTGTGTAAAATTACTGTCACTCATTCTTAAGGTGGGAGAGGATTAAAACTGAAGTACGTTAAGAATTCCATGACTTATCTGTTCCAAGAATAGCAGGAGGGGATGAATAAAACATTGGAAACCAGATATGTGGCATGTTATAGAAAGATGACAAGATACAATATATACTAAAAGATAATCTTTAGGAGCCATCAGTCTGGTAGAATTCATTAAGATGAATGCTGGCAGCCCATATTATGTTAAGCCAGATCAACATTAGATCCCATTCCTAAAGATTAAATAGTGACCTTTTCTCTTCTGGCACCCTTGTTGTTGTTCTACCAGTACTGCCTTGTTTGTGACAAGGATCTCGAGTGTTATGCTTTCTGAAACAATGTCAAAATGTCAAAGTTTAAGCTTCATTGTCTGGATTTTACAACTCTTTGGGCTTTACTGCACAAGTCCTGTTCTCGGAGCAGTTTTGCTAGTTTAAAAGAGGGAGGGGGAGAACATACAATTGTAGAGAAGTCATCACCACACCTCTTCTCAGTCACACAACTGAGACATCTGCCCCCATTGTGCTCACTTGCTGAGTCTCCATTAATCTCACCTCCCTGTCTTATGCCTACCCAGCATGCGTTTTAAAAATCCCACTTTTTTGCACAATTCTGGAGCTTCACTCCTACAACAGAAGTTTTTTTTAAGTATGAAAATAAATAGAAAAAATAAATAATCAGGATGTTTGGGAATAGTGAGGAGGTGGTAGGGAACACTGACACAACGTGACTTGCAATCACGCAACTGCCCTGGGAGTAACATTTCACATTTGGGGATCTGGTCAATGAAAACTGACAATGACAAAAGCAACATCATGATAAAATATAGGCCTGTGGCTCGAGCATTGTCATTTGTTTTCTTCTCCTGTATGATTTTTAACACCTTTGCCTGATGAAGAAGCCAGTGGAGCTTTGAAAGCTTGCATGATGTATTTGGTACATTTTTGGTCGGCTCAATAAAGGTATGACTATTTTGTGGATTTTGGATGTTATTGTTTTTTGTTTTAAGGCCAACACAGCTACCTCTAGATCAGTTAATGAAGTGTATACCTCATTTAATGAAGTAAATGCTTCTCTGGACATTATTTATCAGAATAGAGACAGAAAAAATATGAAAATGATAGGGATAGATACCTACACCACAAGAGCATTTTGACATGTTTCAGAAAAAGGCTTTATTAATATGCAACTTTAGGCTAAAGTGAATACTATTACAGTCTCTTCAGCATTCTCTGAAGATGCCAGCCACAGATGCTGCCGAAACGTCAGAAACAAACTCTTCTAGAACATGGCCACATAGCCTGAAAAACCCACAAAAAACTATGGTTGCTGGCCATGAAAGCCTTCGACTTCACACTGTTACAGTCCTCTATCTTCCTTTCTGTCTATGTCAGTGTCTGTAGAAAAAGTGGCAAAATGTATATTTATGGTCAACCTTCTGCTGGAAATGACACATTTTAAAATCTTCATTAAGAGGAAAAGTTCCTTGAACTTTTTTTTAACAAGTTCAACTTTAAACATCTGAAATTCCATTCATCTATTAAAAAAAAAAAGCTTGGAACCCTTTCTCATGTTATCTACACAGCACTAGCATATCTATAAATGAGTTGTCATATCCAGGGTTGAGAAAATGAGATCCATTGTAGTTCAGTTTGCTTACTGAATTATTTGTTGTTGTTATGCACCATTAAGCTGGCTTTGGCCTTTGTTGATTCTATGAGTGAGAGATATCTATTGTCTCCTTTTATTTACAACCCCACACTTGCTTACTCAGGGCTGTGGCTTCCTTGACTGAGTCAATCCACCTGTAGTGAAGTTTTCATTTCCTACTATTATATGTCCAAAGTAAGCCTCAGCTTATTCATTTTGACTTCTAGTGACAGTTCTGGCTTGATTTGTTCTTAGATTAATTTACTTGCCTTTCTGACAATCCATGATATCTGTAAAACTTTCCTCTGGGGTCATATTTCAAATTACCAGTAGTTGATTTGCCCCCCTTTCAGCTTTTTTCTCTGTC
>NW_024811206.1:0-2792 GCF_019175285.1 Sceloporus undulatus | reverse complement strand
ATAACTTTTGTAGATCAGAGAGTGAGCTGGTTTACACAGAATTCAACCCCATTACATGATGAGCCACATTTTCTTTCTTTAATGTGTTTATTGCATTTACATTCCTGCTTTCTTCCTAAAATAGGATACAAGGTGGCTTACAATAATTTTTAAAATATTCAACTAAAACATTAATTTACAAAAGCTATAAAGAAATTAAGCGTTAGCTTTGAAAACATGACTAAAACAGTAAAAACAAAAACGTATTTAAAACCGTTCTTATATATACAGTATATATCTACAGAGAGAGAGCTTACCATGTCACATACTGCAGCTCCATAGTTAAAATCCCAAAGCCTTCCCAAATAGAAATGCCTCCATCTGCCAGAAGAAAGACAGGAGAGAAGGAGCCAACCGGACTTTCTGTGGAGCCAAGTCCTACCTTTTGGGATCAACCACGGATAAGGCTCTCTCCCTAATCCTTACTAACCATGTCTGTGAGGATGGTGGGACTGTAAGGAAGTCCTCCCTTTAGATGTCAATGCACACCTTGGTTTATATAAAGAGATGCAACCTTTCCAGTATTAAAAACAAAAGCTTTATGCTCACAATTGCAGTTTCCCATCTCCACTCCTGCTTTCTCATACTTTGGAAAAAGAGATGGGTCATTCCTTCTATGGACTTAAACAGATCTCTGTGACATCCAAACATGTACAATGTGATTTCCCTAAACGCAACTTGACGAAAGCCAACCAAATATGAACTAAGGTATCAGATCTTGGTTTGTTTTAACCAGAGTTTACCCATAAAAAGCAACACTGTGGCTTCTCCAAAGGATTATTTAAAATTGAGTAGGTGGAGCTAATTAGTTTGAGTCTCAATACTTTTGTGGGGAGGAAGGAAGCCTCAGATCTGACCTAAATGCATTGATGATCACTTCTATCCTGATGGTCTTCAATAAAGTTCTTTTGTTTATTCAATTAAAAAATAATTGGAAGCAAATGTTTTTGAACTCTTCTTCAGCGAG
Source organism: Sceloporus undulatus (assembly GCF_019175285.1). Lineage (NCBI taxonomy): Eukaryota > Metazoa > Chordata > Lepidosauria > Squamata > Phrynosomatidae > Sceloporus > Sceloporus undulatus. Next base: position 1,786 of record NW_024811206.1, on the reverse strand, counting down.
CAAAAAGAGGAGGGCAGAGTACAAGAGCTCAAGGCTCATATACTATTCATGTCACAAGAAACCATGGTTTCCCATTACAATAATACCAGGGCAGCATGTACATTAGATAGGACTTTAAGCACCAGATGCTGAAAAACACACTCAGTAGCACACAGAAGATATAAGGAAAACTGTCGCATGGAGCAGGTCAGTGTCACCAAGTGTGGAAGAAGAAGAAGAAGAAATGTTTTATATACTGCCTACTATGGAGATCTCTGGTCAGCTCTATCAGTAACAGACTTCCCTCGGGTGATATTCTCCTGGCATTTTTGGACTACAAATCCCTATCAGTTCCTAAAGTGGAATGATAGACACAAGTTACTGGTCAAAATATCTAGAAGACTGGGGAAAGCTCTGACTGACTTTTCAGGAACAGGGATAGATATTTCTTAGCTTTCTTACTACATAAGATCCTACACAAAAACTGGACACAGAACCTCCTACATGCAAAGCATGAACTCTGTCAGTGCATTATAGCACCTTTCTTGCAATGTGGTAAAAACACATACCAGGACCTATAACTGTAGAACAGGAGATCCATGATTTGGAGGTGAAGAAGGGACGCCCCTTTTTCAGCATGAGATTAGCCCACATGGACAGTAAGGAAATGCTTAAACACAGAGGTTACAGGTTTTTATTAAATAGGGTACTGAAGATGTCACAAGCTTTAGAGGGAAATCATTAGTGACCACTGATGACAAGGGCAATGTCCAGCAGACAACTGACACACGAACAGCCACAGTCCACCAAATACTTTAAAAGGAAGCACCAGAGGATGGGGGTGGAAGATCACTCTCCGTCCACCATCTGAGAATACAGTCATTCATTCGTTGTCACCCACTGACCACAATTCTCTGCATGGAATAGAATTTGCTGGAATTACAAAATGCAGTACAATAGTGATTCAACAAAACAGTGATGAAAAACAGCAAAGAGAACACCAGAAGCAGGGAATAAACCTATGGCCAACATCTGGCAGAGTTGTGCCAGAGATTCCTAGCGAGAACATATCAATCGAAACCTCAAATAATCAAAGCCGCAAAAGTCAAAGCTGCAAACGTGGAGGGACAACTCTACTCCATAAAAGCTAAAAAGCAGCTTCATATTTTTTTGTGCTAGAAAAGGGAAGAGTGTAGAAGGACTATGTATCTTGCAGGTATTATATTGGCATAGAATTTGGGAGAGAAGGCGAATTTCACTGAATTACGTACAAATAGGTGTGTCTGTGAGTGTGTGTGTGCACCATCTTTGCCTGTCAACTTATGGTTACCCCATGAATTTCATGTGTCTTCATAGGCAAGGAAAGACTCAGCCATGGTTTTGCTAACTCCTTCCTCTGAAATATAGCCTGCCCTGCAACATCTGACCTTGGCTGGCAGTCTCCCATCCATTACTACCCAGGGCTGACTCTGCTTAGCTTCTAAGATCAAATGGGCATTGGTGCCTTTAGAGTTTTTAGGCCAAATACACCTACACAACAAGCAAATTCCCACAACTCTTGTGCAGCTGCTGTGTCTTCCCAGATACAGACACATCTTGGAAATTCTTGAGCGAAAGGGCAATAGATGGCATTAAGGAGAGCATCACTTTCATTAGACCCAACATGGATCCCTAAGCCTCTTCCTCATGTACTGAAGACAGACAAAACAGAATGGGAAATGGCCAAAATATAGCCATAGTTCAGCATGTTTCCATTTCATTAACTTCAAAAGGAATAATTAATGATGCATTTGGGGCCTATAATTCT
>NW_024811205.1:0-2792 GCF_019175285.1 Sceloporus undulatus | reverse complement strand
TCCCCAAGATTTAGGGAAGAGAGAGATGAATCCAGGGTCTGACCAAGATGGTTAGAGTCAACAGATTGAAGATCACGAAAATGGCGTTGAATAGTGTGATGAGGAGGAGGAGTATAGGTAAGAGCAAAGGAGATTAAGTGATGGTCAGAAAGTGGAAAGTCAAGTGCCAGGTAGTCAGAAATGGCGCAGTTTGCAGCAAGAACCAGGTCAAGACAGTGACCGAGAGAATGAGTTGAAGAGTTGGAATGTGGTTGGAGGCCAAAAGAAGCCAGGAGAGAGTTAAAGTGAGATGTTGTTGGGTTATTGGAATCATCAATGTGTATTTGGACTACAGTTCTCAAAACCCCCAGATAGGAGGCACACTGACCATGATAGCTGGGAGATTCTGATAGTTGTAGTCCACAGGGTAAGGTTTCCAAACTCTGTTTTCTTTGGATTGTATGTGCTGGCTAGAAGACAAACTTTACAGTTCTCAGTTAAATTCTTCATGGGAGAATAAGAAAAGAGAAATGAGTCCTGAAAAACAACACTGTTTATGCAAGCTAGGATTGGCTAAAGTTCCCAAAATACCTTGGAGGGCCATACTGATCTACTGATCTACTGGTAGAAATCTGGATGATTTGCAATAGATCTGCAAGTGTTGGACCACAAAGTAATTTGGGAACATTAGTCAATCCTAGCTTGCACGACCAGTGGTGAGGAATTGGGAGTTGCAGTCCAAAAGCATTCTTCACTATTGTTTAACTGAGTGAGGGCTGCTGGGAATTTCAGTTCCATGACATTATGATTCTTATTTCTGGGCTAAATCCAGTTGCTAGTCCTAGCTGAGGTAGACCCACAGATCAACTGGCCCTTGAACAGTAAGCCAATACTTCTATAAATCCCTAGTGTTTTAATGGTTCTACTCTAATTATTATTATTATTATTATTATTATTATTATTATTATTATTATTCCGTTTTTTCTCAAGGAATCAAAGCAGATTATAGCACTATGAATATAAAATAACAATATAAAATACAATTAAAAACTCTAGTCAAGACTAGTTCTTGGAGAAAGGCAAATATTTCTACCACCTTACCCTTAAGCTCTGCTTTTAGCACCATAAGTGTATCTTCATATGGGATGCACATCTCTTTGTCTCTCAGTCTGTCTATTAGAGAGAAGAGGCAAGAGAGAGAGGTATTCCCTCACTTACCCCTGCAATATCAGATCCTCTAATCTGACTCTGTCCCTAAAATGACACACTTTTGAACAGTTTTTAAAAACAACAACATTGCCCTGATGCAACAGAAGGCAGGGAGGAAGAAAACTTTATTCTATGGTAAAATACAGGGGGAAAGGAGAGAGAGAGAGAGAGAGATGCCCTGGACAAAGGCGCCACTGTGTGAGCTTTCAGACAAAGACATGACAAGAGACAGATGTCTATGGAGCCACTGGCGCTCCCTAAATCACTGGTGCTTCTTTTTCAGAGGTGACTGATCCAGTGTGGCAGGTGCAGCCCATAGTCTACAAGAAGAGCATATCATGGAATGAGGCTCATTAATGCAGCCCTGAATATAATCAGTTCCCCTGAGCACAAGAACCTCAAGGGCCAGTCAGATCCCAGATTGAGTGGCAGCAAGCAATTAATTGCCTTGCTGTCCAGGATTGAATCTTACTTACTACAGGCTGATTTAATTTAATTTAATTTAATTTAATTTTTTAATCTTCGTCCAAACAAGATTCTTCTCTCCTTATCAGCACTTTCTCTTTCTTATCTTGGGTTCCATTGTGGCTCACATTTTCCTTTTCTTCAGGCAGGTGTGTGGGTGGGTGTGTAATAGAAATGCTTTGTGTTTTGTGTGTGTGTGTGTGTGTGTTTAATGGACACTGATGCATAAAAGCTATTTGCCAAACTGCACGGGGACAGCTTTGAAGTCTGTGCAGGAGTCTCTCTTTCCACCCAACTCTGCAGAGCACCCTGATTAAATCAACGTCTTCTGTAATTATTGAAGTAATGAATTCTCGGTTAATCATCAGACTCGCATGACACTTCTATGTCTAATCTGGCCAGGTCTCCACCCAGCCTGTTTTTTTCAGAAAGGGTTGGGTGGGGAGAAGAAAGCTAGCCAGGTTTTTCTTGAAGAATGTACGCAGGTTTAATAATTAACAAAGAATTCATGAGTATAATTACTCCAATAGGTGTTTGATTTAATGACTGTGCTTTCTAACACCATGCGCATGGAGACAGAGTTTTTCGAAGATGTGATTCACATTTACTGCAGTAGTAAACTTGTGTCTAGACTGTATTGCTTTGTACTGCAGGTAGAGGCTCACTTGAGTTAATGCTACGTTGTACAGTTAGAAAATAATCTCTTCATCAGTGGCCTCTTGTGGCTTCTGTGTTGGTGGGTAGCAAATGCACTTTGAAGTTTAGCTGAACTTTAGCAGAACTGTCCAAAAGTCAGAATATATGTTGGGTCTGTGGGTCAGTACCTTGGATAGCTCCTTTAAAGGTTGTCTAAGAGTGCATCTGTACTTCAGAAATAATCCAGTTGGACACCTCTTTAACTTCCATGGCTTCATGCTATGGAATCCTGAGATTTGTAGTTTTGCTTGGCCCCAGAACACTCTGACAGAAAAGTTTAAATAGCTTATAAAACTACAAACCTCAAATTTCCATAGGTAGAAGCCATAGCAGTTAAAGAGTTATCAAACTACATTATTTCTGAACTGCAGATTCAGCCTAACAGTGCATCTTCACTGTAAAAATAAAGCAGTTTGACACCACTTTAAGTGCTGTAGTTGTAT
>NW_024811204.1:0-2792 GCF_019175285.1 Sceloporus undulatus | reverse complement strand
GCTCCTCATTGGCCAAGAAGGGCGTGGTTTCCAGAGATATCTCAACTGGCCCAGGACCACTTCCGTCTTCCATTATGCAAAGACCTCCTATCACAGGGTCAAATAATATATCCAGACCCGGACTGGCTAAACCTTCATGCATGGAAATTGAAAGGCGACTGTTAATAAAAGATGGCCTTTCTCCCCGGGTGGTTGACACTATCATTCAATCTTGTAGGGATTCTGCTCGTAGGATTTACTAATAATCTTATTGATCCTTTTCTGACTGCTGTGTCTCCAACAATACCTCACCTTTGTTGGTATCAGTTGACACCCTCCTCCTATACGTCCAAGATGGCCTCGACAAGGGGCTCAGACCTAATACTTTAAAGAGACATGTTTCCACTATTTTGTCGGCACTCCCAGCAAAATCAGCATTCAGATTATCCAACCACATTTATGTCAAAAAGTTTTTGAAAAACAGCTGCTCTCATTAAACCACCTACAATACATAGATATCCCAATTGGGATCTTCACATCGTTCTTCAGGCCCTGACTAAGCTGCCCTTTGAACCTTTAGACACGGCAGAACTAAAGTTTCTGACTTGGAAGACTCTTTTCCTCACGGCTATCACTTCTGCCCAAAGAATCTCTGAACTAGGAGCCCTATCAACCAGAAAAGAGTTATGCATATTCAGAAAAGATTCTGTTTTGCTTCGTCTAGATCCTACCTTTATGCCTAAGGTCAATGCTACCTTTCATAGATCTCAAGAGGTTATTTTATCCTCCTTTGTTCTAGATCCTAAAAAAGAAATCTAAAGGACATGGCATACCCTAGATGTATGCAGGGCCTTACACATTTATATCAAACGCACCCGGCCTTGGCGAAAATCAGATCGTTTATTGGTGTCATTCAGCAATACTTACCTGGGCAAAAAGGTCTCTTCATCTACATTGTCAAGATGGATCTGATCATGTATTCCCAAGTGTTATACACTTTCAGGAACAACTCTTCAAGGAAGGATCACTGCTCATTCCACTCGTAGTGCCTCCACATCTGCTGTCCTGGTCACAAACGCCCCATTGTCCAATATTTGTAGGGCAGCCACATGGTCATCTCCGTCAACATTTATCCGTCACTACTGTATTGACACCTTCCAATGAGGCTTCTTTCGGTAGACAGATTCTTCAGTCCATTTTATAATTCAGATATTACCTCAGTTTCCCACCCAGTTCCGGGGAGCTTTGGTATGTCCCTTATGAAGGATGTCTCCGCCTTCAACGCTGAAAACAAACATCTCACAAAGTAAGCCAGTGTTCGTTTTTAAAATACATAATTGTATTTAAATTGAAATCTGATATGGAAACTTTCAGGAGTGTCCTTTCTAAGGAGCCAGTGAAATCCACATCCCTGCATCCGAGGCATCTGAAGGAGAGATGGGGAATGTGTGGTCTTTCAGATTTGTTGGCTTGCAGCTCACTTCATCCCTAAAAGGCACGGTTAATAGCAAGGGATGATGCAAGACACAGGGAGAGGGCCATGTGTTTCTCACTTATATTTTAGAGCTTTGTTGGGTTTTAATTTAAGCTGGTTTTAATATATTCCTAGTTTTACCGGAGCCAAAAAACACCCCTCCTTGCATCTCAAAACATTAATCTCAGACATTTCGAATTTGACAATCCAAACTTTAAAGAAAGCAGTAGAAAATACTCAAGGAATAACAAACAGGGCACCTCAGAATTCGAACTGGCAGCTATTTTGACAAATGGGATGTTTTGCAACACATGGTAGTCTGTCATTATTGACCATCCAGAATGAATGAGTTACGCTTAGTTCCCTTTGAAATTAATACCTTATCTCCCTTTAATTTTTCAGCTTCTTTCAGCCTAGTGTTTTATAGTTTCTGTGCTGTGTTTCTGTAAGCATCCTGTCTGTTGTGTTGTCTGCTAGTGAAGGACCTTCAAGGGCAGCCCTATGTAGACTCATTACAGCATGAACTGCTTCTTGCAATCTCAGCTCCAAAGGAATTCTGTGAAATGTTTGCTTCAAACTTGAAAGGCATATTGGTTAACGTTGCCTCGTTGGTGGTGGATGTTTCCTTCAAGGTTTGCACATCCTCTCAGCAGGAGTGAGGCTATGTGCCTGTTTGCGGTTAACTGTTTTTAACACAAGTGAAGTGTTTCAAACCCTGGAGTTCTGCTGGGGCCTATGGATATTGACCTTTTTGAGATCCTGATTACAGTGGTGCCTCGGGTTACGAAATTAATTCGTTCCGTGGCACCGTTCGTAACCCGAAAAGCCTTCGTAAGCCGAATTGCCATAGGCGCTAATGGGAAAAAGCCGCGATTCCGTGCGAAAAAGCCGAAAAAAGCACCAAAAGTTTTTTCGTAACCCGAAAAAACATTCGTAACCCGGAACAAATGTTTTTCTATGGGATTTTTTTCGTATCCCCGAAATTCGTTAACCTGGGTATTTTTAATCCGATAGTACCACTGTTATTGTCTTGGTCTGAGTGTGTTGATAGAGGGTACTTTTCTCTTTCTGCCTCTCCATTTATTTGATGCTTTAAATTTTAAATTAAATTTGAATCCTTTAAATCATTCATGAATAGGATTCCGAGGCATGCAGTGGAGCAGAGGGGAAAAGCCAGCAAGCAGCTGGTGCCACGGAGAAAGAGAGAGGCAGGCATAGACCGGGAAGCTGGGAAAAGGGTTTGTCAAGCTTGTGTGTGTGTAAGTAAATCCCTGTTGGCTACAGGAGGAAACCACCTTTATCAATTGAGTCTTGTAGGAGCTTCATTTTAACTCTGGGC
>NW_024811203.1:0-2792 GCF_019175285.1 Sceloporus undulatus | reverse complement strand
TATTCAGCAGAATACACCTCCAAGACGTCTTCCCCTGCCCGTCTGTATCCCTCCCATGACTGCAGTTTTCATCTCACCCCTTAGCATCAATCAGCCAGGACTGAGGCTATTTGTGTCATTGTTGGACAAGATAGGTATTGCCACTGACACTGTTGTTACAGGTTCAGGTGAAGCAGTGCCTGGGAGTACTGGTCAGGTTGGTAACTAAGCTCAGACCACTCTCTGCCAAACCTATTGTCTCTTGTAAAACAAGTATCATAACTATCTATGGGGGAAAAGGAGGATTGTCCCTGATGAAGGGACCTCATTTTTTATTTTTATGTGAAAAAGCAAATGATTTTTCCTTATTAATTTTTTATCAATATTGGATCCAGTGATTATTGAAATAGTTTATCACCAATCAAATTATCATATTTTGTAGAACAGGCACCCACATGCCAGCAGTTTTGTTTATTTGTTTGATTTTATTTAAAATCTGCCTCTTGACCAACATAGAGGCTGCCTGTGGCCTTTTGTCAAATTGTATTAAATCTGGCCTGGCATCAGCTGAGAAAGCAGCCACTTTGAGTAGTTTAGGTTGTCTAGACATAATTTTATGTTCACCTGATTATGAGGGATCTCATAAAATCTTTAGCCCACATAAGGTCGGCCCTTGAGAAAATGATATAGTTGAAGCAGCCTTAATTGCCAAGGAGGATGCTGTTTATGATAGTTTATCTGTTTTTTTTAATCAATGTATTATTATTATTATTATTATTATTATTATTCTTTATTTATAAAGCTGTAAATGTATATATACATGTATACTGTATATGTATGTGTGTGAAAGAGAGAGGGAATGTGTGTCTCGTCAAGCTTGGGTATAAATGGGAGAAACTCAGGGCTTATAATGAGTCATCTATTGGTTAGATTTGTAGTTTTGCAATTACCTGTCAAGTTAAATGATAAGCTTATTAACAAACACAGAATTTAGGTGTAATGTGGCAGATTTAACCCACTCTTATCTGATATCTTTGTGAAGACAGCTCTGAAGAGTGTCTCTAGGATTGAAGGCCTTGGTCTAAGAAAGTCACCTTTGTCTTGTGCCAAATCAAGACCATTTCTTGTAGACTAATTGGAGTGGAGGGGTGGCCTCGAAAATGTTATTTAAAAACCTTAACCGCGAGGGAGGCAAGAGGCTTCGCAGCATGAAGGGAGCAGGAAAGAGGGAAGAGGAGAGACGAGACAAGAGATAGAGTGGTAGTGGAAGACGGTGCGGAGGACTGAAGGAGGAGAGGAGTAGTGGGTCATAGCGGAAGGAGATTGGCTGGATCAAGAGAGAGGAGGCGAGACGGAGAGTAGAATGGCAGCCGAAGGAGGTCGTTTGGAACAGGAGAGAGGAGGCGAGACGGAGAGTGGAGCAGCAGCGGAGGGAGGTCGGCTGGAACAGGAGAGAGGAGGCGAGACGGAGAGCAGAGTGACAGCGGAAGGAGATTGGCAGGGACAGAAGAGAAGAGGAGCAACAAGGTGTAGAGCGACAGCGGAAAGTGGCCGGCAGAAACAAAGGAGAAGAACTGAAGTGAGCGAAGGAGCATCAACGAAAGCGGACTGTAAGAAAAGGGGGGTTTAGATGCGGAGGAATTTGAAAAAGAGGACATTTCACTTAAAGGTTTGAGAGGGTAGATAAAGTAGAGACATACGGGCTAAAGCAAGGTTATTAAGACACAATTAGGAGAAGGAAGTTATATTTATAAGAAGGGGGAAAAGATTGGTATATAATTGTTTGAAGTAAAATAGTGGGGATTTGAAGTGAAGGAATTTGAATAATAGAGAAAGATTTTTAAAAGGGGTGTGGCAAGACTGGGAAGAATACTAATCATCTTAGCGATATTGATTGTGAGAAACATAATTCGTTAAAGGGGGATATTAAAAAAAAGAAGAAGGGAAAAAAAGGCTAACAAAAGTAAGACGTTGTTTGTTAAAATATAAGTGGTTAAATATTTCTCCCCTGTATTTTTTCTGGGTGTTGGGTGAGGTGTTGAATAGATATTGTGAAGAAGAAGTTCATTGATTTAAAGGATGAACACCAGAAACCAAGCCCAGAAAGCAAATCAACAGGCTCAGAATCAAAGGAAGCTGTCTATGGATAGACCCAAAAGCCCAGATATGAACCAGATTTTATTGGAAAAAAATAGAAAATCTATCAATCAATTTGTCGGCCAATTTGGCCAAAGAAATGAATAATTTTAAAAAGGTAATCAAACAGGAAATAAGGTCATATCTGAGGGAAATAAATCAAACAGTGGATAAATTAATGTTGGACAACCAAAAAACAAAAAAGTGGAAATTTTAGAATTTAGGACAGAAAAATTAGAGACTGATTTCACTAAAGCAGCATCCAGGAGAGAGGAAGATTTAGATGAGAAAGCGGTCTGAGAACAGAAATTGAGAGAAAAATGTATCAAGATCAGAGGCCTTGCAGAAGAGAAAAAATGAAGTTCTGGCAGATAAACTGATACCAGAAATTGCTAAATTTTTGAAAAAAACCCAGTATTTTTTGACGAAGAAGTTGACAAGTTATTTAGAATAAATTCGCAAATCACAAAACAAAAAGGCCTCCCCCGCAACATAGCAATGTATTTTGTTAGAAAACGCACACGTGATTTATTTCTGTCCTTACATAATGAGACCCCTTTCAGATACTGTTCGGGAAAGCAGCCAAAGGGCTGATAAGGCAGCTAGTTCTCAAACAAACAAACCCCCTCCCAGCACAGCAAAGTCAGTGTGAGCTACACAGTCCTGGAGATTCACAG
>NW_024811202.1:2086-2792 GCF_019175285.1 Sceloporus undulatus | reverse complement strand
TCTCTTCCAGAAGGTCATCCCAAAGCCTAGGAGTGGCAGAAGAAAGGTCCTCTGGGTTGTTGTAGCCAATCTAGTCTTCTTAGGCTTTAGGAGATTTTTTTCCAGTGCTGGGAGGATTGTGTGGAAGAAGGCACTCCTGCAAGTAGTCTGGACCAAAGCCATGTAGGGCCTTAAAGGTTACAACCAACACCTTGTATCTTGCCCAGACACTAATGGGCAGCCAATGGAGGGATTTAAGAACCGGCGTAATGTGGCCAGTTCTAGAAACTACAAAGTACAAATTCCATGACTTCACTGATTGTTGCTATGAAAATTAAACTGGAACCAGTGTTACATGAAATGTAGCTTTCTAGAGCACTTGCCCCCATTCTATAGGAAGGCAATGGGTCCTTACCCACAGAGGACACATTTTCATAGGTTTCCATCATCACCTTGTTGTAGAGAAATCTCTGCTTTGGACTCAAGAGTGGCCATTCCTCCTCTGTGAAGAACACTGCCACATCTCAAAAGGTAATCTGCAATAGAAAATAGCATTTGCTGAAAGACAGAGGATTGTAAATAACAGCCCCATTGCATCCTAGTCAGTCAAATTCCCAATGGCTCCACCACAAAAAAGGAGGTCTGGACACTAACCTTTCCGGAGGTCTTCTTTCCTCCACTTTCTTCCACAAAGGAGGAATTGAGGGTCGTTTCTCTTCTCTTCCTT
>NW_024811202.1:1257-1986 GCF_019175285.1 Sceloporus undulatus | reverse complement strand
ACCCATTGCATCCTAGTCAGTCAAATTCCCAATGGCTCCACCACAAAAAAGGAGGTCTGGACACTAACCTTTCCGGAGGTCTTCTTTCCTCCACTTTCTTCCACAAAGGAGGAATTGAGGGTCGTTTCTCTTCTCTTCCTTCCTTTGGAAGCATCTTGGTTCTTTCCACACCTGCAGAAAATACAAAGTGTTTTTATGTGCACACATTTATGCTATCTTTCACGGACCACCGAAAATACAATTCAACAGCGCTAAGGGCAAATCAAACCTGAACCTGCCCTAAAATTCAAAATAAATCCGTTGGAAAGCAGGATATTAATTATTGATATTATTATTATTATTATTATTATTATTATTATTATTATTATTATTACTATTATTATTATTATTACTATTATTAGTCTCACCTCCAAACCCTCAGAGAGAGAATCTTGTGAATGCTGGAAGACTAAGACAGTTCACTGGGCCTTTTGGGGCATAGAGACCAGCATCCTTAGCCAGCATGAGGGCAAAGATGGCATCTGCACAGCGCACTCCCTGAGTCTTCCCGCATGCCGGTGTGACGCTGCACATTGCACCACATCGCAGGTGACATCACGGCTTTCCTCTGGCGCTACATCCAGATGACACAGTGCCAAAGGGGTGCAGAAAAGCCACACTGTTGGCTGATATGGCACTTTTTCCCCAGTGCAGAAAGGAGCTCCTTTTTGCACCATAGAAAGGCCACAT
>NW_024811202.1:0-1157 GCF_019175285.1 Sceloporus undulatus | reverse complement strand
CACCATGGAAAGGCCAGATCAGGGCCACGGCGTAGTCTTATCATAGTGCAAAAAGGAGCTGCAAAAAGCAGTGTGTTTACCATGGCCCTGATCTGGCTCTAAAAGGAGCGGCCTGTACATCCCCTTAATTTCCAGAAAATGGGTCTAGGATTGGAGTCCTAGGGTTGGCCCCAGCCTTCATCATTCCCAAAGATGTCAATAGGAGGAGGGCTGGGTAGGACTCATGTGTCTGATTGATTTTAATGGGTCTATTTTTTATTTTTCTCTTCCAATAATTACATAAAATCATAATGTATTGCTAGACAGCAAAACAACAACCCATTAACAACCATAGCAATTGCAATATTTAAATGTCTATATTTAATGTTTCCCATTGCCTTCCCCTAAGGCTGAGAGAGTGTAACTTGCCCAGTCACTCATAGAGTTTCTATGTTGGAGCTGCGATTTAAAACCTGATCTCCAGAGTCGTAGTTCCACTATGCTCAAACTACTAGGGCACACTGGCTCCTATATCATGGACATCGTTTCACTGGGCCATTGTATGTCATGGACTAAGCCCAGCTTCCTCATCCATGGAGGTCATTTTGCAAGCCCCCTTCTCCTCCTCCAGTTCCAGGCCCAGCTCCTTCTGCATGTCCTCCAACTCTCCCAGTTTGGCAGGGACCCTCCCCCCCGGTTCATCCTCTGCCCTCCCACCTTTTCAGCTGCTCTTCAAAGGCCACAGTTTCCTCCTCCTGCTGCCATTTCTCCCCTTCTCTTGAGCTCACTGCCATTGCTGTACACTGAGTCCAAAGGGCAAAAGGAGTCTGCCCTCCATGAAGACAGCCAAGAAGAAAGAAGAGGGGCCCTTCCCAGAGGCTCAGGCAAAAGCAAACAGCTGCAGCCTCTCCTAGTTTGCCTCTCCTTCCTCAGAAAGAACCTTGCAATCTTGATCATATTCTGAGGTTATTTGGTCCCAGCCTCCCTTTGATTCTCTTGGATCCCTCTCCAAACTCTCATGGCCCCACAGAGACTCCAAAGGGAGGAGAGGAGGGCTGGCAGCCGGAGAAGAGGGGAGGAGGAGGGGGGCTTCCTTGCTTCCAGCCCCCAAAGCTGCCTCCCTACAGAAGACCCTCCAGACCCCCATCCTTGGCTCCAAAATGGGGGCTCTTCCCCTC
>NW_024811201.1:0-2793 GCF_019175285.1 Sceloporus undulatus | reverse complement strand
CCCTAACTGTCATCGTTCGGCCTCTGAGGGAGAGAGAAGGCTGGCCCAGTACCATCAGGGGCTGGCCTGAAGACAGAGGCTCCTCCCTCCCTAACTGCCCGCCCGCCCGCTTTCCACCTGGGCAGGAGCGGCCCAGAGAGACTCTTCCTTGCCGCCGGAGCGGTGTTTCTCCAGGGGGAGAATCTGTAATCTGTACTGTATTGTATTTTCATTTTGTTTTGTAAACCGCCGTGATCATAGGAACGGTGGTATATAAATAAAATTTCAATCAATCAATCAATCAATCAATTCTCCTTATAGCATCACCAGGGTGCACCTTCTGTGGCATCACAAGAGGTCATCCTCTTAGGTTTGGAGCCTAAAATCTCAGGGTTTGAGCTATCCTGAGCTGACAGCCCTAACCTTGTATATCTGGGGAATTACTGCCAAAGAATAGACCTGCATATATTTTGTCACTCATAATCTGTGTATATGTGCCTTCAAGTTGCCTGTCAACTTATAATGAAGCCATGAATTTCATAGGGTTTCCTTAGGCCAGGAATACTCCGGGGTGGTTCTCCCAGTTCCTTCTTTTGAAACATGAGGAATGTAAAGAGGAAACCTGTGCTGCGGGCCAACCTCTTTCCCACCCCACATCCCTGTTTCCGCTTTGCCATTTTCTTCCATGTACACCCACCACCACCATCCCAAAATGGGTTTGTGGGGAGTAAGCAGGCAATGGAGTCTGTCTTGGCAATAATGTCCCTGAGGTCCCTGTGTGCATTTTATGAGGCCTCCTGTCCCACACCGGCCCTGAAAAACACCCAGCCCTTCCAGCTCCAGCTGAGAAGCCCAGGCTGGCTGTCCTCCTTTTCCAGGACATTTCAGCCTTCTGTCCAAGAGGAATGCCATCCCTTTTGAGCAGGACTAAGATGTATGGATCTTTGATGAGTGTCTGTAGTTTTTCTTTGCTCATGTCTTCCATTTTTCAAGAAGGTCCACCATTCTGCTGTGCCTTGGCCTCCTCTGCAGTTCGGGCACCCGGTCCCTGCCCTCCGAGGCCTGGCTCTGCTTTGGGGGCCACTGCTGGCCCTGCTGCTCCTTCTCGGGCTTCAAAGGCCTGCCCTGCTGCAGCCGCACAAGTCGCCACGCTCTGCTCCAGCTCCCTGAGGGTCAGAGGGAGCAATGTCCTCCTTGGAATGGAGGACAAGGCATTGCAAAATGGGCGACTCTCCAGAAGAACGGAGGACAGGACAGGGCAACAGCTAGAAACACCCTGAGATAAAGATACCTTCACGCTTCTTAGCCATTCCCAAAATGGGGGGCCTTTTGGCATTCCTCCTGGACAGAAGACGGAAATGTAGGACACATCCGGAAAAGGAGGACGGCTGGTCGCCTGAGAAAACAGCACCGCGAAATGTAGGACCTCCAAGAAAAATGGAGGATGTTCCAAAATAAAAGCTACAACTCCGTATAGAAATGTTAATTCATGCTCCTTAGTCACGCTCGAAAAAGAGGGCATTTCTCCTGGGCAAAAGGCAGACATAGAGGGCACGTCCTGGAAAAAGAGGACGCCTGGTCGCCCTGAGGAAAAAGCACCGCTAGATGGAGGACCTGCAAGAAAAATGGAGGAGACGACCAAAGGAAAGCCCAACACACTGCTATGGAGATGGAGAGCCCTGCGTCTTAGTCCTGCTCCAAACCCCTCCGGGGCAGAAGGCAGGCATGGAGGACGTGTGCCGGCAAAGGAGGACGGGGCTGGCTGGAAAGGCGGGAAGAGGAGGAGGCCGAGGGAGGAGCCCCCCGCAGCCCTCCCTCTCCCCCGGGCAGCTCCTCTCTCTCTCTCTCTCTCTCTGGGCTGCAAGCAGGCAGTGCCCAGGCGGCGGCGCTGGGGCCTCTCCTCCTCCTCCTCCTGGCTCAGTCAGGCTGGCAGCGGTGGAAGCGGAGGGCACAGCCAGGGCTGGCAAGGCTGGCACCTGTCGGGGGCAGCTGCCTGGTTGTGAGGAGCTGGCCCCGGCGAAGGCGGCAGGAGGACCCCGGCTCAGGGCGGCTGCCCTGTTGCCTCCTTCCTCTCCTTCTCTTGGGAAGCCCATCCATTCCTGGCTGCGCGGGGCCTGAGGAGGAGGAGGAGGAGGAGGAGGGCGCCTTCCCTGCCTTGGCCCGCCGGACCGACGCCCAGCAGGAGGGGGGAGAGCAGCAGCAGCAGCCCCGGTGAGTAGCGGGGCCCCGGCGCCCTCCTTCCCAGGGACCTGTCCTCCAGCCCGCCCTCTTTTCCAGGAGGGAGCCCAAAGCGCAGGGCTTGCCATGTCTCTAGGAAGCGGTGGAGGGAAGGTCCTGGTCCTCCTTGGTCCCCCGGAGGCCCCCTCCTCTCCGCCTGGACGCCCGGCTCTGGCTGCGGGGCAGTGGGGCTTCCTTCCCCCGCCTGGCGGCTGCCCCTGGCTGAGGGGCGCCTCCGCCTTCCCCGGCCAAGCCCCTCCAGCTCCACCCGGCCGGCGGCATCAGCAGGAGGCGGCTCTGGTGGGCACTGGCCTGGCCAGCGCTCGGGGTCCCTCTGTCTGGAGTGTTGGGCTCTGGGGACCCTGGAGAGACCCATCCTCAGGGACTCTGGGGTGGGTCACGCTCTCTCAGCCTCTTCGGGGGAAGGAAGGCGATGGCAACCCTCCTCGGAGCGCCTCTTGCCAAGGAGACCCTGTGATAGGTCCGCCTTAAGTCGCCACAAGCTGGAAACGGGTTGAAGGCACACAACAGCCCCAGCAATGTGTTGTGTGTATGTTGTGTGTTACTGACTCAGATGGTTGGCTCCATCTAGCCCCC
>NW_024811200.1:0-2793 GCF_019175285.1 Sceloporus undulatus | reverse complement strand
GTTTGGTGGAGTCCTCTTCTTTGGAGGTCTTTAAACAGAGGCTGGATGGTGCTTGGAATGTGTATTCCTGCATGGCAGAAGTGGCTTGAACTGGATGGCCCTTGTGGTCTGTTTCAACTCTATGATTCTATAATGCTAGTGGATTCCGGTTCCTTACCCACTGAGGCCACAATCTCATAAGTCTCCATCATTATATAATTGTACATAAGCCTCTGCTTCTTTGTCAACAGTTTCCATTCGTCCTCGGTGAAATATACTTCCACATCTGCAAAGGTCACCTGCAACAAAAAACAGCCCTCATCCAGAGAGTGACTAAGGAAAAGGGGAGGAAAGCACATGGTGCATCCAAATATTATTTCATCACTTCACAATTCAGTACAGGAAATAAACTTTAAATTCTGTCAGCAAGGAAAGAAAACTACTGCCTTTGAAATCCAGTTTGTCTCGAATCCTTTCAATATAATATACAATATAATAAACAATATAATTTAGGCCATGGCTGGGATATTGATGAAGGATTAGGATACTGACTATCCCAACACAAAGAGTACATTTAGCCACCAAAGAATTATAGTGCATTTAGACATTTCTTGCCACATTTTGGAGGCAAATGTCATTATTAAAAAACATTTCTGGGGAGCACTCTGGGCTTGAGGGCCACTGGACCCACCCCATATTTAGATCCAGAGATGTTCTCCCATAGCGCCCAATATTTGACAGATTGGAAAAGCAAGACGCATGTGGACAAGCAACCCAGAAGGCGGTGAAGATGGCCAAAGTTGATTATAAGAAAGATCACACAAGCTAGGAAAGGCATAGCAATTTGCTTTTGCTTCAGTCTCCTGGGAAGGGCAATATCCTGCCTCCTTCTTTCCTCTCCTCTCCTCTCCCCACTTTTGAGTTGATGGGATGCAAACTGAATGACACTCAGGAACTGAAGTGAGCTGAGAAGGGGGAAAGTGGGAGGAGGAGAGAGCAACCAGGACATTTTTAAAAGCCCCTGAAAAAGTGACAGTCCTGACAGAGGATTAACCAGGACTCTCTCTGCTAAATTGGGAGAGTATGTTCTCCGCTTGCTTTCATGAATTGGCCCAGCAGTGACACAGATGAAACTAATAGTCAAGAACCTCGACTCACCAAAGAGTTGTTGTGTCTCTGCATCCTCTTTCTCTTGCAGCCCATCTCCCTCCGCTTGGCCTCTGTGTCGGCCATCAGGTGGGCAGGGGTCCTGGTGGTCTTGCTCTTGAGTCACTTCCAGCAAAAGGTGCCCCAAAGCTGTGTCCAAGGGGGCCGAGATGAAGGTCCTGAGAAAAGCGACCAGAGATTCAAAAAACGACACAAACTGGATCTCCTATAAAGAATTAATCCAAATAGCTAGAACTGGTTATAGAGTAAAGACACGAGAAGATCCTAATAATCAGGGTAATGAACTTTCATGGTTCTTTTACAGACAATTAAGAAAGCTCTTCCTAATGGATAAAAACAATACAGATTGGCAAATAAGACTCTGATCAGGAACAGGAAATAATCTTGACTTAAGGGAACAGCTTCCTGCTGGTGAGATACGCAAGTGACATATGCCTCCTTTGGGCCGATGCAGAGGTGGATATCCCCTTCTCCGCTCTGCTCCAAACAAAGCCCCCTGGACCTAGCATAGATTCACCACAGATCCCCTACGCAACAGATACTCCATGCCTTCTTAGAGTGGTGGGGGATTAGGGGATGGGGAATTGGAGGGCCCTGGTTATGTCCCTGCAGCTAGATGTGAAATGAATGCATCATAAATAAATAAATAAATCATCTGCTGAAACATCCAGAGGTTCCCAGTGCTTTCCCCCAGCACCATCCCCTTTCCTAAGAAGGCTGCATCCACACTGCAGAAATAAGATACTTTGACATGACTTTAACTGCTCAGTGCTATGGAATCCTGGGCTTTTACCTTTGGGACACTTAGCCTTCTCTGCCAGAGAGCTCTGGTGCCACAACAAACTACAAATCCCAGGATTCCATAGGATGGAGCCAGGAGAGTTAACACACTTTAGAACAGGATTATTTTTGCATTGCAGATACAGCCTGAGTTGGTTGTAAAAGGGCAGAAGCACCCAGTTTTTGTTTTTACCCTCCTAAGAACGGCTTTCCTTTAAAAAAAAGCAGTCTGCTTATCTGTCTAATCCTTATTTTTGTTGTTCTTGTTTGTTTCTATGTTTATTTGGGGATAATATGAGATGGTCTGGTTTGGCACCTTCCTTCTTGCCTGAAAATCTCTTAATAAGGAAACTGGGGACACTTTTAAAACCTCACAAAGGAGCCACTTTTGGGCTAGTTTTGGGGGCAATCCTCCTCTTAGAAGCCAAAGCCTGATGTTTGGGAATGATATCAAGGCTTCTATTAAAACTATCCTCTTAATTTCTGATCCCTTTTAAAACCTATGTTCCCCAGAAGCAGCAGAGCTGTGTAAGAAAACCCTCTCAGAAAAGAGACACACTGACTCTGGAGCCTCAGGAGAGAAAGAGAAGCCTCTGTTCAACTGAGGCCTCAGAGAAGGTTCTGGAACATTATTCCCCACAGTCACAAGCAGCACAAAATGGCTGCCAGAACAGGAGGCAGGGACTGGGAATCCAGCCAATCATTGCTAGGGATGGTGGGAGGGACTGGGACTGCAGCCAATGGCAGCCCTCAGAGTGTCCTCAGGAGGCGATCAAGTGTAAAATAAATATCATAAAAACTTCACAAAGTATAAAAATTCCAATTACAGTACAGTGGTGCCTCGGGTTACGAAATTAATTCGTTCCG
>NW_024811199.1:0-2793 GCF_019175285.1 Sceloporus undulatus | reverse complement strand
TCTGGGATTCCTGCACTTCTGCCTGTTGGCTGCCTCTTCGGGACTCTTGCACCTCCACCTGTTGGCTGCCCCTCCGGGATTCCTGCACTTCTGCCTGTTGGCTCCCTCTTCGGGACTCAGGCACCTCCACCTTTGGGCTTTCTCTGTGGGACTCTTGTACCTCCACCTGTTGGCTGCCCCTCTGGGATTCCTGCACTTCTGCCTGTTGGCTGCCTCTTCGGGACTCTTGAACCTCCATCTGTTGGCTACCCCTCCGGGATTCTTGCATTTCTGCCTGTTGGCTGTCCCTCTTGGACTCTTGCGTATTTGCCTGTTGGCTGCCCTGCGCAGATATTTTCTCTTCAAGAGTTTGCTCAATATCTCTTTCTGTTTCATCACATTCAAAAGAAGTTGGTCCTTGATTATTAATCACTCCAGCAGTTGCCACTTCATTCCCAGTCTGCAGATCATCCTCGTAAGTGTACTGCTGTTCTACAGCATTTTTTCCATCACCTTCAGGGCTGACAGGTTTGTCTAATGTAGTATTTTCTGGTTCAGCTGCAGCCCTACTGGTCAGGCTTCCTTTAGATGCACGTTTTATTTTTCTTGCTATATAATCTTGCAGCCAACTTCTCTCAGTTTGTTGACTACTACATGTCATTAGTTTTCCAGTCCTTCTATTCATCCAGGTATTTATCTCCACAGATATAATGCTGTATGTTTGCTGAGCCTTTGCAGAAAAGCAGTTCTTTTGCTTAGATAAGTTTGCCTCATTTTCAGGACCATGTGGTACTTCACTCTCTCCTTCAGCATTCAACTTGGATTGTGTCCTTAGTGGCTGCTGGCTACTGTCCTGAAATTCCTGGCTTAACATTTGCTTGCTCCCATGGCGTGAGCCTTCTAGAATTTGCTCTTTACTGCCTTTTTGGGATTCTGGCATGGAAGGCTGCTCCCTTCCCTTCAGTGCCTGTGCTGCATCAGGCTGTTGACTACCCTTCCGGGACTGTGGTACAGTGGGCAGGTCACTGGCCCTCCTGGACTCGGGCATGGCAGGTGTTTCGCTGACCCTTCGGGACTCAGGTACAGCAGGTAGTTCGCTAGTCCTCCGGGACTCAGGCACAGCAGGTGCTTCACTAGCTGCCTGGGACTCAGATACAGCAGGTTCTTCACTGACCCTTCGGGACTCAGGTACAGCAGGTGTTTCACTGACCCTTCGGGACTCAGGTATAGCAGGTGGTTCACTAGTCCTCTGCGACTCAGATACAGCAGGTTCTTCACTAGCCCTCTGGGACTCAGATACAGCAGGTGCTTCACTAGCCCTCTGGGAGTCAGTTAAAGCAGGTGCTATGCTGACTCTTCGGGACTCAGGCACAGCTGGTGCTTCACTAGTCTTGCGAATGGCAGGTTGCTCACTGACCCTCCGGGACACAGGCATACCAACTGGCCCACTAGCCCTCCGGCACTCTGATGGTTCACTGACTTTCTGGCACTCAGGCAGGGTGGGAGGTTCACTGTCCCTCTGGAAATCTGGAGCAACAGGCTGTTGACTTATTCTTCGAGATTCATATCCAGGAGGTTGCTGATCCTTTCCTACTTTTGAATCTTGAACTTCAGTTACACTATTCCTTGACACTGTTTCTTTACTGATAAACTTTTTCTTCCTATAATTCTGGAGCCAACTATCATTGGTCTGTTGGCTCTGGTTTGTCATTAGTTTCCCAGTTCGTCTGTTTAGCCAAGTAGTTCCTACAAAAGAAATGGTGCTATATGTCTGCTGAGCAGATGAAGAAGATCTTTGTTTTGGCAGCATTGTTTGACTAGGCTCATTTTCAAAACCCATCTTTACTTCTGTCTCTAGAGACCTCTGACTGCCATGCTGAAAATCCTGCCCCTTTCTCTCTTCATAAAGATTATGGCATTCTTGCAGTTCTAATGGGACACTGTTCTCGTGGTATTCTTCCAGAGGTTGCTGAGTATCAGGTTCAGATTTTTCTATCTCATTTAGGAGACTGCCAGGATGAAGTTCCTGAAAGGAAATCGGCTTGCTTTCACGACGGGAATCTTGCAATTCAATAGGGAGGCTACTCCTGCGGAATTCTTGAGGCTCATGCTCTTGTATGCTCTCACGGCGAGAATCCTGTAAATGAATTGGAAGGCTACCACGGTGGAGGTCTTGAATGTCAAATTGCTTGCTTCCACGATGAGAATCCCACAATTCTTCTGGAAAAATATTGCTATGGATTTCAGGTTCGTCTGGTGGCTGGCTGTTAGAACAGAGATCTTTCAACTTAATTGGAAAAATGTCCAGATCATTTTCTTGTAAGGGTTGTTCTGTGTTGGAGACAGAATATGGCAATTCAGCTATTGTGCTACTTTGTTCACTTTTAGAGACATCTATCTGTAGACCCTTTTCACACAGCACTCTTTTCAGACTCTCTGCACTATCTGTCTGTTGAGCCTGGTCAACTTTATTTTTGCATATTTTTCTAGATCGCTTTATTTGTTGGACCTCTGGCTTAGATTTTTCAGCACCTAATTCTGGCCCGGACTCCAGACCAGTCCTGAATTTTTGCCCCTCTGTCTGTTGAATAGTGTGGCGGGATCCCTGTACAGAAGGCGGTTGACTTGGCTGCCTTGACTCTTGCCCCTCTGTCCTTTGAATGGTGTGACGGGATCCCTGCGGAGTAGGCGGTTGACTAGGCTTCCTTGATTCTTGCCCCTCTGTCTGTTGAATGGTGTGACGGGATCCCTGCTCAGTAGGTGGTTGACTAGGCTTCCTTGATTCTTGCCCCTCTGTCGGTTGAATAGTGTGAC
>NW_024811198.1:0-2793 GCF_019175285.1 Sceloporus undulatus | reverse complement strand
GTGTCTGTCGGACGTTGGCCACAGAGTTGCCCTGGAGGACCTAGAGATCCCTAGAGAGGCGTCCTCTCAGGTACAAATGTGGTCTTTTTGTTAGTTGCGGTGTCTCCACATTCGCGGGGGTCTTGTGGCCCTGATCTTGGCGAATATGGAGGGACATGTGTATTGCAAACTCTAGAAGGCCACAATCCCAGCAGCCCACAGAGGGAGGCTTAGCCCGGGAACCCCGCAGTCCCTCGCCTCTGAGCGCCCTCCTCACCCACCGCTTCACCGCAGATGCCACCGACCCGGAGCCCCCCTTCAGGCGCAAGGGGCTCCGCTGGACGGCCTCATACTCGGACGACGCCATCAAGCCTCTGCTCCTCCGCCGCCTCTCCCTCTTCCCGGCGGCCTTGCGAGCACTTCCGGGCCAAGGGGCTGGAGAACCGGAAGGGGCCTTAAGGGGCGTGGCCAGAGAGATATCTAAAACATACCCCTCTCTCTCTCTCTCTTCCCCGAAGAGATTACCGCGCTGAACAACTACAGAGAGATAACCCGGTTTGGCACCGCTTTAACACCTCTGTGGCTGAAGGCCATGGAATTCTGGGAGTTGGCGGAGCATTTTCCTGAATTGCTCACTTGGGATCCGCACAAGGCTCAGTAGGCAAATCTGTGCAGACGCGCCCAGAAGAGGGCGCGCTAGAGCAAGGGATTCGGGGCTCTCTGGCGCTCTGGGAAACAGCCTTCAAGGAAACCTGCACAGCAACCTGGAGGCCGAATGCGCTAGAAGAGGCCCCAAAAAGGGCCATCCAGTCCAGACCCGTTCTGCCACGCAGGAGCAGCCCACCGAAGCCTTCCCTGTGACGATCCAGGCCAGGCGCCCTCAAACACCGCCCCTCCAGGTGTTTTGGACTTAATCTCCCAGAAGCCTCCGCGAATCACCACCCACATGCAAATTTCCTTCCTACCTCATAATGCCCCCCACAGCTTGGCCAATGGTCTGGGATTCTGGGAGCTGAAGTCCAAAATATCTGGAGGGCCAGAGTTTGAGGACCCCTGATCCAGGCTCTGCTGAAAGACCTCCAAAGGCCCCGCTGCTTCCATTGAGGGAGCGCCTTCCTCAGGTTGAGCCAGAATCCCCTAGAGCCTGTTGTGAATCTCACCTCATTTTCCTAAAGTCTGCCCCTATAAGGCTGCATCCACACTGCAGAAATAATCTGGTTGTGCATAGAATTCTGGGAATTGTAGTTTTTTGTGGCACCAGATTCTGATAAAGAATGCTAGATGTCTCACAAAAGTACAGTTTCATGAATTCCGTAGCATTGAGCCATGGCAAAGTGGTGTCAAATTGGATTATTAGATTATAAAAACATTTCTGTTAAAATAAATATAAAATGAAATGCAGATGAATAAAATATATATAACATATATTTTTATTTTAGTTGTCATTTTATTATCGTAAATAAATGAATAAATAATTAATATTACAGTATTTTTATTTTGTCTTACTCTATTTAGCCACTAGGGGGCGTGCCATAGAGCTGGTGGGGGCCACACAACCTTTCTGCAGCCAGAGGGAAGCGGGCGTCGTTTTATTAAACGGGCACCTTTTATATCTTTAATTGGAATTCATTTTTATTTGTAATTTTATTTTATTAATTTATATTTTATTTTATTCTGATTTTATTTTATCACATGGAGCTTCAAAAGCTTGCAACAAGTACATGGTGCATTTCGGTTGGCCAATAAAGGTATTGCTGATGCGTTTTTGTTTGAGTTTGTTAAATGGCCAACACAGCTGCCCTGCATGTTTTCATTCAACTAGATTATGGTCTTGCTAGCGTTTCTATTTCCCTCCACCTTTCCTAGCATTATTTTTTCCAGTGAGTCCTCCCTTCTCATCAAAGTATTCTTGGCTTCCAGGGAGGTTTTTGGCTTGATCTGCTCTAGAACCCACTTGTCTTTTTGGCTGTCCAGGGGATCCTGCACCAAAACATCTCAAATGCATTAATGTTCTTCCTGCCTTCTTTCTTAACTGTCCAGCTCTCACATCCATACATAGTAACATGGAATACAATGATTCTAACTTTTGTGCTCAATTATATATCTTTGCATTTTAGGATCTTTTCTGGTTCTTTCATAGGTGGTCTTCTCCCCATTCTTAACCTTCTTCTGATTTCCAGACTGCAGTCTCTGTCCCTGTCAAGGTTTGATCCCAGGTATGATAATTTTTACTATTTCTATTTCCTCATTATCTAGATTGAAATTGTGTGGATTATTTGTGATCATTATTATTGGATTTTTGTAAAACATTCAACAGTAAGCCTGCCATTGCATTTTCTTCCTTGATCTTTCTCGGTAGTTGTTCCAGGTCTATGAGGTTTTCTGCTAGTACTGTAGTATCACCTCCATATCTTAGGTTGCTAATAGTCCTTCCTCCTATTTTCACTCCACCTTCTTCTGTGTTCTGCTTACAGTTGAACAGGTGAGGCAATAAGGTGCAGTCTTGTCTGACTCCTATGCCAGTTGGAAACCATTGTGTCTCCGTATGGATACGTTCTAGGAATCCCTCTCAGAGGGCTGGCCCTCCAAATGGAAAGGGCTAGAGCATGCCTACGGAGACCTTCCCAATCTGGGCATCAAGATAAGTTCGCCAGTTCTAGATGGGTTCACACTTCCCCTGAAGGACTGCGTCTGCAGCTTGAGGGTACTCCTGGATTCGTCACTTGACTGCCTGCTATCAGCTTCGGCTGATACACCAGTTGCATCCCTACCTGGAGCAGCAGGACCTAGAAACGGTCATACATGCTCTAGTAA
>NW_024811197.1:0-2793 GCF_019175285.1 Sceloporus undulatus | reverse complement strand
GGGGGCCGCGGTGGCCGCGGTGGGCGGGGCCGTCCCGGTTTGGGCGCCAAACCGGACCGGGACCGGGATGGCACCGCCCAAACCGGGACTGTCCCACCAGGGGGCGGGATATGGCAACCCTACTTCCACTCCATTTGATAGCAGCCTGCAGACTAAATGGGAGATAATATGTATACATTCAAGTGTTGGGTGTCATTTCCAGAAAAGTGTTTTGTTTTGGGGCTTGTTTGTTTGGAAAGAGAATGCTTTTGTTTTCTTTTTATGTCAGTCTTGAACCTTTATCAGAGAATATTAAATGCTAACCTTTTCAAGAGCATTTTAAATATTTAGTAGTTCTCCTGCAGTCTTCATATCAAGGGCAGTCTTGTAAGTCCTGAAATCAATGCAGATAAGCTAACTGAACCTTAATAACTGAAGCCTCTGTTTAGAAACTGTATTTTGCATAGCATTACATTACAGAGCAAGAGCAAGTGGATAAGGAGATGATGAGAACAGAGGCACCATCTTTTACAAAGGTTACTGTGAAGGCAAGAACAACATTTTATACAAACAGCAATAAGCTCAAAACAATTGAAGCATTTACCAACACCACTTAATTATTTCACTATAGGCTGATTATTATCTGATTCTGCTCCCCTCCCCTCAGTACTTAGTGACATTACCTGAATGGGATGGGAGAGAAGCTAAAATATAAAAATAATCAAATGTTCATCAGAAACAGTTACAGAGACTGGACTTGCTTGGAGCCACATAAAAACTAGAAGTAAGCAAGGGAAGAACATGTCATGCTTGTCAGCAGCAAAATGCCAGGGCAAGCTGAAAATTTTCCAACTCTCTATACTGTGAATTCAAATGACAAGTAGATTAGACACCAGTGCACAAGTGGCCCACCTATAGGAAGGAAAACGTCTGTATTTTGAGTGTAGTAGTAGATTTTGAAATGGGTTAGATGGGACCAAAAAAATAAAAATAAAAGTAGAAGATACTTTTCTTGAGTATTCTTTTAGGTTTGTTTTTGCTGCCACATTCTTACACAGATGCAGACTACTTAAATTCAGAATATTTATTTAAGAAAATCTGGAATCATATTTGTAATGGTGACAAGGAGATTAGATGAGCAGTTAATTGACCATCCTTGTTGTCTTGGTAGGGGAACTAACATAAGCATCTGATTTTAAATCATGACTTTAAATCAACTTTTCTGCTGTCCAAGTCTAATATTTATTGAACGAATATGCATACTAATTTCTTGCTATAACAATAAAACACAAAAATGTATGGTCATGCAGTATCATCTAATACCAATTGTTATGCAGCCCACAAAAATACCTTGAGCATTAGAAGTGAAGATAAAACATTAGGCTCACATGCAGGAACATTGTGATTATGGTTATTAGTTTCAGTCTGAAGAATGATTTGAGCTAAAATGAAGTTTTGGCCTGGAGTATTACAAATAATAAACAAATAATTTATATCCCACCTCTCTGTCAATGACAATTGAGGCGGCTTACAAGTTAAAACTTACATATAATCCCAAATCCCCTATCCCAACCTCCCTTTAAAACATCAGTTTAAACCTTAACAATTTAAAATTGTTGTACATTAAAACAACATCAAACAATGCCAATATCAGCATCAACAATCAGGCAATAAACTGTAGCAAATTCAGAGACATAAGAGGGTTCAAATTGGTGGCCGGGGTTTCTATTCAAGAAAGCTATTTTGCAACAGTCCAGGTGTTGTGGTCCTTGGGTTGTGGCAGAACACTGAGAGGGATTATGTATTTAATCCCCTCTTTCTGTAATCTGTGTATGTATGGGGTGTAGATTTCCATCTTGTTAGGCTGAGTAATGATTTGTCCAAGGTCATGCAGTGTGTTTCATTGTTGAGTTAGATCTTCTGAGTCCATGTCCAACAACATATGCTATGTCATTGCTTTCTGTAGCAGGTGTTTATGCAATGTGCCTAGTTAGGGTATGGGAGAAAATTCTGTTAAGAAAAATGAAAGCAAAGAATGAATTTTTCACAGGACTGAATTAAATTTTGCCACAGTATCAGAATTCATTTTTTTAGGAGAGTGGATGGGTGGGATTTGTATTATATCAATCAAGTCCCCATTCCTTGTAAAAGATTAGCTAAACTGATGCCAGTAGAGCTGCTTAGATTTGGATTTCTGCCAGACTTTGAATGGCCTCATAAATGATAACGGCTTAAAACTAAATGTACTATGCTGCCTTCTAATAACATATCATAATAATTTCTCTGAAGATGCCAGCCACAGATGCTGGTGAAATGTCAAGAATAAACTCTTCTAGAACATGGCCACATAGCCCGAAGAACCCACAAAAAACTATATCCCTTCCCTCCCTCCTTCCAACTGTCATCTTCTGGCTTTAGAGGGAGCAAAAGGACAGGCCCAACGCCATCAGGCCTGAAGAGGAAGAGTCCTCCCCTCCCTCTTTCCAACTGTCATCATCTGGCCTGGGAGGGAGTGAAAGGGCAGGCCCAACGCCATTGGGCCCAGCCTCAATTAAGAAAAATAGCCCTCCCTCCAGTCCATCTGCCTTGGTCCAGGCCTCAGAGGGAGAGAAGAATGCTAGACCTGATCCCCTCCCCACCACCATTCCCTTCTCCTTTTGTGTTGTGTCTTTTTAGATTGTAAGCCTGAGGGCAGGGAACCGTCTATTATCCCCTGTGTTGTAAGCCGCCCAGATTCCCAGTGATTGGGCGGATAATAAATAAATCCCATTATTATTATTATTATTATTATTATTATTATTATTATTATTATTA
>NW_024811196.1:0-2793 GCF_019175285.1 Sceloporus undulatus | reverse complement strand
CAAGTGAATTGTGATGATGGGGGACAAATTGGTAGGTCTGGTCAAAACAAATTTGTGGTTTGTGTTCCTAAATGTTTATAATGTCCGTTCTTTCAGGATCACCCGCGGCTGGCAATCCTTCCTCTTACTTCGAGGCTGATCTTAGAATCATGACCTCGGAAGGGGGGCTCACGTTGCGATGCTGCCCCTTCCTCCATCTGGAACCTGCAAACCTTTTAAGTTTTACCTTCAATGGATTGTCTTTGTCCACAGTAACTTGCCACTCAGGATCTTTGGTGGTGTAGTCTCTTTTGATTCTCGTATAATGGACCCAAGGCTTGACTCCCTCTAGTTTGACTGCGGTTGGAGTCATCAGCAAAATCACAAATGGTCCTTTCCACCTGGGTCCCAAAGGTGAGGTCTTCCAATCTTTTAGCCACACAGAATCTCCTGGAGAGAAAGAATGTAGCGCAGTAAAAGGGAAAGGGTACTTTGCCTCACTCACATATTGAGTCAGTTTGTGTAACACAATTCCCAATGCTTGAACCTCATTAATCAAAACTTGTTTTCCCAAGATAGTTACATCTCCTCTTAACTGTTTTATTTTTCAAGGGGGGTCTTCCATAAACCATTTCATAGGATGATAATCCTAACATTCTAGTTGGTGTGCATCTGATTTTTAACAAACACATTGGTAACACCCGTGTCCACCCCAATCCTATTTCCTGACAGATTTTCTTCAAGTACCACTTCAAACTGTGGCATAGGTCTCTTGCAGGGGTTTGACTTAGCTCTAATCACACAACCTCTGGGGCATTTCTGCACATATTTGAGAGCCAGTCAATGTATAAAGTTTATTCATTCAATTATCTCAGTGTCTCTTCTGACAACTTTTGGGCCAAGTTAGGATGGCATTCATACTAGTGAATCTGGGAGGATGTATCCTTTTACTCTTCCAATAACTTCAAATGGAAGCTCCTTCCTTGTGGTTAATTCAAAACAAACTTCTGACTTTTCTTTTTCCTCACTAATCCTCTTCTTCCGCACCTCTCATTGCCATAGCAGGAACATCCTAGGAAGCGGGGTAGAAGGGGGAGCACTAACATTAAGTTCATGGCTTCCCTTCCTTCTTTGTCTAAGTCTTCCTCCTCTTCCTCATATATCATCATTCCACATACTCTCATCTGGCCTCTTCGGTCCAATGGGACATGTTGTCCTCCTTTCTTCTCTTGGTTCAGTGCTGCTAGGCCAGTAAACTTGCTTTTTCTTGCATCTGCTCCTTCGCTTCTCTCTTTTCCTTTATAAATTTTCTGTCTGCTAAGGCTGGGACATTCCTTAATCCTTCTATGACTTCTCCTAGATCATTTCTCTGTCCTTTCTTACAGTCTTTATTTCAATGGTTTTACCAAATCTTCTCAGGTCTGGTTACAAAACATTTAAAACTCACTCAGGATCACAACTTCCAAAAACTCAAAAATGCTAAAATGGTGAAACAGTGTCCTTTTCCCCCAAAAAATCAAAATTTAAAATCCTAACAGTCCCAAACACTCTTATTCTTCAGTGGTAACTTCATTTCCTTTTTCATTAAAATAGCACTCTTGTTATGCTCTGGAGAGTTAATCTTTGTTAACTCCTCAGTGTTTACTTTCAGGGTATTGCAAGAACTCTATCTCTCCCTCAAACTTTCTTTGTTTCCTGTGTAGCACACACATCTGTGGTTTTGAGGAACTGAAAGTACCTTCCTGGTTTCCACTAGCAAGGGAAAGGGGCGCATAGAAAGGCTTCATTCTCTACAAGAAAATGTTTCCTTTTAATTGCTCAGTAAGGTTTTGCAAAAGCTGTTAGCAGTCCTATTCCACTGGTTTTATTTTGTTGTCCTCTGCATAATGGATTTATTATATCTCAGGATTCCTCTCTCAGGATTCTTATGCATACACTCATCTTCAAGTTGGATTCTCACAATCCAAAGGCTTCTTGTGAGTAATAACTCTTTCCCTTTAAATGTGGTTGTTCTGCTGCTTTCACAACCAAATCTCAAGCTTGTCTTTGTTACTTTAGGTTCTATGTTTTCTAACTCAATCTGTGGAAGTTTGTTGTTTGTACATTGTATGTATTATAGTGTATAGCACTGTATACATTTACAGTGCTTTATAAATAAAGGTTAATAATAATAATATTTCCTTTAAACTCACACAGATTGGGATTATATTTCTCTTTAACAGGAGTGTTTTTCACACAAACTGGTATTTCATTAATTTGATTTTTCTTCTTATATGATACACAGTCCATTTGGGTGTTTTTAAATTATTCTAACACCCATCTTTCATTTTTCATTTTAAACACTCCAGGCTTTTAATCTTCTTTTTTTCTTTTCTGCCCATGCTCCTGGGTTTATCTTCTGTTTGCTCCTTTTAAAATTTCAAACACAGTCCTCAGAGCAAACGGACATAGGCTTTTTCAAATTTCATCACAAATTTCTAGTTTCAGGCAAAGTCTATTTCAAAGGTACTGGGCATCTAGGAGCATTTTAGAACTTATGGGCTATTCAGTGGATTGTATAAACTTTAGTCTCTTCCAATAGGTTGACAAAAGGGATGTTATTTTCTTCCGGTCTGGTATAGTCTTTATAGTTCTCTCCCACTTCTTCCCTGGCTTGGGTTAAGACCATGGTCTTCTCTTCCAGACTTAATAAAACATTTAACAATTGTTGGATATCAAGCCAGGTGGGCATATGGGTGCCCATGAGGCCTTCAATTAAAGTGGTCATTCCAGTAGGATCTTCCGACCATGGGGATCTGGTTACTTTCCAGTTTA
>NW_024811195.1:1007-2793 GCF_019175285.1 Sceloporus undulatus | reverse complement strand
TCAGCCTACGAAGCTCATATGCAAACTCCCCCTTCATGAAAGAACTTCCTGTCACACAACTCGAACCCGCAATGGGTTAATTATCATCCTCAGCACCTTTTCTGAAATTGTTTGGTCTCCAGTTTTTGATGCGTCCCCTTCCTAATTAGCCTTTATTAACGAGGAGTGACCTCTCCTCACTTCGGGGTCGCCTTCCTCTTGTGCTGCAATCTGTCATCCGGTTTTGTTCCGGCGAGGAGTCCGAAGCGCGCCTGCGCAGGACGGATTCAACGGCAATGGCGTCTGGAGGATTGGCCGTGAGCCATACTGGTCTAATTGGCTTAAACTGGAAGGAACGGTCGAATAATTCAATGCACTGCATTATATTCCTGCATGGCCAAAGGAGGGTTGGATTCTATGACCCTTAGTAGACCCTTCCGACTCTAGTGTTCTATGTATTCCTGCATGGCAGAAGATTCTGTATATTCCTGCAGGGCAGAAGGATTCCGCGTGCCCCTGCAGGGCAGAAGATTCTATGTATTCCTGCACGGCAGAAGGTGGTTTGGATTCCTTTTCCCTTTGCGTTTCAAATTGTCGTTCTGAAATACTTTCGTTTCCCCCTTCCTTTCCATCACGAAACATCAAAAGGGAAAAGCGTTTGATCTCCTCGCCTTTCGCCGAATGAACGACTGAGGCAGGGAACATAACTAGGTCTGTGCTCCACTACTAGGCCAAGGTAAGCGAGTTTTGTGGTTGTTGTTAGCTTCACACGTTTTCGTTACAATGGAAAGTCAGTCAGTCAGTCCTTTCTTCCTTCCTTCAATCCATAAAAATCAGTCCTTCCTTCCTTCCTGATTGATTGATTGATTGATTATTTATGGATGGATGGATGGATGATATTACATAGCAGATAGATAGATAAGAGATAGAGATAGATAGATGATAGACATATTGACAGATAGAATGACAGATAGATAGATGACAGACAGACATCTGGACAGATGGATAAAACCCTGACTCATTTGTGGCCTCCTTCTCTTTGCATCAGAACAGTGCAGAAGGGCTGCTTTTGTTAAAAACAGAAGAAGGCAGAATACACACACACACACGGGCATCTTCCAGCTTTTCCTTCTGCTTAAATAATAAACAAACCCAAGTGTCCTTTTGCCAGTGTCCTGGACTGCAGCCAGCAATCGCAGACATAAACTGATAGGAATGCCTCAGCTTAGTAAGTGAAGGTAAACACAAACCTTGCAAAAGCAGTCTTAGAAATCAAGCCAAGGTCAGGGTACCAGAAGTCACAACAATCCAAAAGCCAATCCGAAGTTAGGATACCAGGAGACAGAGTGGTCAAAACAGTCCAAGGTCAAAACAGCCAAGAGATAATGAAGTCCGGTCCAAGGTCAAGGTAACAGAGTCCAGATACTAGGAACTAGTGCTAGCAGCAATCACACCAAGAGATCATGCAATAAACTCTAGCCACCAGCATTAGTCTCTCTCCCACTTAAGTAAGGGAAACTCTCCCTCGTGCCACCTGAGGCTGGTTGGCTAATTGCCTCTTGGCAATCCTCTGTGATCTGCGCCTGCAAGCACTCTCAGCTCTTCTCTCTTTGAAAGAAGGCACCTGCATGCAAGCTTTGTCCCCAGAGTCCCCACTAGGCTGTGGTACCATAGGAGGCCTCTCTTCGGCACTAGGACCTGGTTGAACCTCCTCCTCTGGAGCTGGAGGCTCACAGCTGGGACCTGGCAGGGCAGGAACAGCACCTGGCGTTGCCTCAATCAGCCCTTGCTCTGGAGGAGGCTCATC
>NW_024811195.1:0-907 GCF_019175285.1 Sceloporus undulatus | reverse complement strand
GGCACTAGGACCTGGTTGAACCTCCTCCTCTGGGACTGGAGGATCACGGCTGGGACGTGGCAGGGCAGGAACAGCACCTGGCGTTGCCTCAATCAGCCCTTGCTCTGGAGGAGGCTCATCCTCCTCCTCATCCTCCGAGAGCTGATCTTGGCTGGCCATGACAGCCAGAGACTTCGGTCTTCAAACATAGAAGCTCATAATGACAGCTACCATGGTTATTATATATACACACACACAGACCTTTCACCTCTCTGAGGCGATTTTTATAACTGTAGCAAGGCCTACCTTTCACAAGACACTTATTTGTACATTTTATGTCACGTTTCGTGCAAAATTTACCTCAGGATTTTGAGACAGTTTGGTAAAAGTGCGAAGGCCTCAGAGAAGTATAACGATTACCTCAGGCTGAGGCAAAGTCACTTTGTACAAATGAGGCCTACTCTTGACAGTGAAGCCTTCGCACTTTTACCAAACCGTCTCAAAATCCTGAGGTAAATTTTGCCCGAAACATGACATAAAATGTATAAATAAGTGTCTTGTGAAAGCTAGGTCTTGCTACAGTTATAAAAATCGCCTCAGAGAAGTAAAAAGATTACCTCAGGCTGAGGCAAAGTTACTTTGTGCAAATGAGGCCTACTCTTGACAGTGAAGCCAATGGAAGAGTATTAAAAAGTACTCATCTTTATTGCAACAATAATAATAATAATAATAATTATTATTATTATAATTGAACCTAAACCTGAAGTTTCAGATTCGCCTGTTTCTTTCAATTAACCTTCAGGTTTTTCATCTCTTCCTAATTAACAAAGGCAAATGACAGAAAAGTGGTCCCTGGGTAATAACCGGCGGATAATGCGATGTCCCAAAATGGAAACTCCATAATGGACTTTAAATTGTGTGTTTTTTT
>NW_024811194.1:0-2793 GCF_019175285.1 Sceloporus undulatus | reverse complement strand
TAGCACCAAAAGTTTTTTCGTAACCCGAAAAAAACATTCGTAACCCGGAACAATGTTTTCCTATGGGATTTTTTCGTATCCCGAAAATTTCGTAACCTGGGTATTTCGTATCCCGAGGTACCACTGTATAGAGGAAGGGCCTGAGGAGGAGGAGGAGCAGAGAGGCCTCTGATGAGGATTCTTCAGGGGAAGAAGGAGAAGGAGAAGGGGCTCCTGGGGGGAAAGCCACAGGGAGAACTAGCTCCTGGTTGTAACTACTACTACTACTTCTTCTTCTTCTTCTTCTTCTTGTTATTATTAAATTTTATTTATTTATAAAGACATAAAAATATTTATAAACAGTATCTCAGTGACAGTTTTTTGTGGGTTTTTCAGGCTATGTGGCCATGTTCTAGTATCTCAGTGAGTCTATTATAGTATCAGAAAAGATTTTAGCTGTTTTTAAGGTTTGGAAATCCTATTTGGGGTCCTTTCCGACTTTGGGGCCCTTTCAACCTCCATTTTGGGTTCCCTGACGGCCTCAAACTTCCAACTGCCAAATGTTGAGACAGAGGCGGCCATTTTGTCTCACGGTGGCCATGTTGCGCTGCTTGTGACTGTGGGTAATATTGTTCCAGAACCTTCTCTGAGCCTCAGCTGAACAGAAGCTTCTCTTTCTCTCCTGAGGCTCCAGAGTCAGAAGGAGGCCAGGCTCCTTGGGCCAAAACGAAGGAAGTGTGTCTTTTTGTGTGTCTTTTGCGTCTCTTTTCTGAGAGGGTTTTCTTATTACACAGCTCTGCTCCTTCTGGGGAACATGGGTTTTAAAAGGGATCAGAAATGGGGAGGAGAGTTTTAATACAAGCCTTATTATTATTATTCTCCACAAACATCACTCTTTGGCTTCTAAGAGGAGGCTAGTCCCCCAAAAGAGGCCAAAAGTAGCTCCTTTGGGAGGTTTTAAAAGTCTCTCCAGTTTCTTATTAAGAGATTTTCACTCAAGAAGGAAGCCATCTCAAATGACCAAATAAAAATAGAAACAAACAAGAACAACAAAAATAAGGATTACAGACTAAAACAAACTACAGTGGTGCCTCGGGATACGAAATGATCGGGTTACGAAATTTCCGGGATACGAAAAAGTTGGATTGGCAAAAACTGTTTCGGGTTACGAAATATTTTTCGGGTTACGAAATTCATTTCGGCGCGAAATTCAAATGCTGCAAAGTGCAGCTATAGGCTTTCCAGTGCTAACGGAAAAGTGTTTCGGGTTACGAAATTTTCGGGTTACGAAAGGAATGGCGGAACGAATTAATTTCGTAACCCGAGGCACCACTGTACTTATTTTTAAAAAGGAAACCCATTATTTGGAGAGTAAAAACAAGACGGGTGCTTCTGTACTTTTACAACCGATTTATGCTGTATCTGCTCTTGAGAAATAATCCGGTTCGAAACCACTTTAACTCTCCTGGCTCCGTCCTGTGGAATCCTGGGAATTTTATTTTGTTGTCGCATGAGAGCTCTCTGGCAGAGAAGGCTAAGTGTCCCAAAGGTAGAATCCCAGGATTCCATAGCACTGAGTGGTTAAACCAGTTTCAAAGTGACTTATTTCAATAGTGCAGATGCAGCCTTCTTGGGAAAGGGGCTGATGCTGGGGAAAAGCACTGGGGAACTCTGGAGGTTTCAGCAGATGATTTGTTTATTTATGATGCACTCATTTCACATCTAGCTAAGGGGACATAACCAGGGCCCTCTCCAATTCCCCATCCTCTAATCCCCGATCACAATAAGAAGGCATGGAGTATTTGTTGTGTAGGGGAGCTGCAGTGAATCTATGCTAGGTCCAGGGGGCTTTGTTTGGTGCAGAGGGACGAAGGGGATGCCCACCTCTGCATTGACCCAAAGGAGGCATGTGTCACCTGCGTATGTCACCAGCAGGATGCTATTCTCTGTGTCTTTGAGTGCTGCAAGGTTTCTTGCCAAGTTAATCCTAACCCTGCTCCCTTTTCTCAGGACCTTCATCTCTGCTTCCTTCTACACGGCTTTGGGGCCTCTCTTGCTGGAAGTGACCCAAGTGCAAGACCACCAGGACCCCTGCCCACCTGATGGCTGACACAGAGGCCAAGCGGAGGGAGTTGGGCTCCAAAAGAAACAGTCTGCGGAGGTACAAGAATTCTTTGGTGAGTTGAAGTTCTTGACTATTAATTTTCATCTGTGTCACCGCTAAGCCAGTTCATGAAAGCAAGCAGAGAACATATTCTCCCAATATGGCAGAGACAGTCCTGGTTAACCCTCTGTCACCCCACTTTTTGAGAGACATTTAAAAATGTCCTGGTTGCTCTCTCATCCTCCCATTTTCCCCCTTCTCAGCTCACTTCAGTTCCTGAGTGCCATTCAGTTTGGAGTCCATCAACTCAAAAGTGGGGAGAAGAGAGGAAAGACGGAGGCAGGTTATTGCCCTTCCCAGGAGGCTGAAGCAAAAGCAAACTGCTGTGCCCTTCCCCATTTGTGTGACCTTCCTCATAAACAAGTTTGGCCATCCTCACCGCCTTCTGGATTGCTTGTCCACATGTGTCTTTTTTTCCGCATCTCTGCATTGTTGGAGGATATGGGGGAACATCTCTGGATCTAAATATGGGGCAGCCCCAGTGGCCCTCAATCCCAGTGTGCTTCCCAAAACTGTTATTAAAAATGACGTTTGCCTCTGAAATGTGGCAAGAAATTTCTAAATGCACTATAATTCTTTGGTGGCTAAATGTTCTGTATGTGTTGGGATATTGAGGATGTATTAGGATACTCACTATCCCAACACATACA
>NW_024811193.1:0-2793 GCF_019175285.1 Sceloporus undulatus | reverse complement strand
AATTGAAACTCCATTCCAAATGTCAGAGCAATAAAAGATGTCTTTCACCTGTAAAAACTTAATTGGCTTTTTGACTAATTCTCAATATTACGATGAGAGATTGGAACCTAAGTTTTATGTCATGCTTAGCTTTAGCAAAAGAAACGGCAGAAATCAAGGGGTGGAAATAATTAGGAGAGGCAGAAATAGTCCAGTTTGACACCTATTTCAAGAGCCGCGTCTCCATGCTATGAAACAATGGGAACCAGAGCTCTTGGAGAGAAGGTAAAAAAAAAACCCTACAATTCCCAGAATCCCATAGCACTGAGCCTTGGAAGTTAAGGCGGCGTCAAAGTGGGTTATTCCTGCAGTGTGGATGCAGCCAATAGTGGGATATGAGTTAAATAAACGAGTGAAGAAGGTTGCAGAATTGCATGACTGATAAGAGAAGGGCAAGGAAGGAACTATAAACTACACATGCCAAATAAATATATATGTTTTTTGTTATATATGTTCTGTTTGTACTATCTTGCTTGTAAATATGTATGTCTTGTCTGAATTTATCAATACATTGCAGTTGCTTGTGGCACCAGAGCTCTCTCACAGAGAAGGCCAAAATGCCTCAGAAACTACAATTCCCAGAAGCCCACAGAGCTGAGTCCTGGCAATTTGAGCGCGCGCGGGGTCAGGGGTCAGACCCTTTCCCTCGGCGCTCTCAGACACGCCCCTCTCGTTGCCATGGAAACCCTGCAGCCAATCCCAAGGCGCGCAAAAGGCCGATTTTCGAACGAAGGCTTCCTTAAGTGTAGGAGAGGGAAGGAGGGAGCGCGCGCCAAGGGTCACCGCGGGTCACGTGACCCCCCCCCCCCCCCCCCCCCCAAAAGAAAAAACTAACCGCGTAGTGCAGAGCTGGGTCGCTCCGGCCAAGTAACCGGGCAACTGCTCCCGGATCTGGATCTTGTTCCTCAGCGCCGCCTGGCAGAAAGTGCCGTCCAGCAAGACTTGGAAGGGCTCCCTGAAGCCGAAGTTATACTTGTAGAAGCCCATGTTTTTCTTGGCGTGTTTCTGCCGCGTGATCTTCATCGCGGAGGAGACCAGCGAAGAACCATAGAGAGTGGGGGCTAGACGGGATAACCGGAAGCGGAAGCGCTTGCCGGAAGTGTAAAACGTTTCGCGCGTGCGCAGTCTTCATAGTCCCTTTGGTTGCGCATGCGCACTGAGGAAATACATCCAGTTTCAAACAACTGTAACTGCAACGGCTAGAGATGGGAAGGGAAAAGGAAGACATGGCCAAATAGCCCGAAAAACCCACCAAGGAAGCCTTCAGTTTCACAAACAGTCAAAAAAGAGATTTGGCATAAACATTCCTGGAGTGCAGCCCTCCTTTGTCAGGTGCAGTGAGGAAAGCAGGAATTATTAATGCAGTCTGACACCACTTTAAGTGTCCTGGCTGCATCCTAGAGAATTGTGGGATTTGTAGTTTGTTGATTCAATAGGATAGCTCTACAACACACAAAGTCCAACTGCGCAGATGAACCCTTGTAAACATGCTCCACTTTGCTTTATTTGTGGCGAGGGATTTGACCAATCTACCCGGATGGAAAACCCTTTCGCTGACACGGGAAGGACTGCGCTTTTGCATCCAGTGAATTCAAAGCGGTAAAGCAAAGTCACTAATCACGCTTTTAAAAAAGCAAAGGCCGCTGTTCTTTATCCCTCACATGAAGCACTGGAGGATTGCAGGGAAAGGAAGGCTCCCCTCATCTGGATTCAGTGGCCTTTACTCCCTAATATGCTTTCCTCCCTTGGATCCCTTCTGGCCGTTCTGGTATACAAATGAAATATAACTAACTAACTAACTAAATAAGGAAAATAAGCAGGTATTGGATTTGCCACAAAACTGTAAAAACAAAATCAAAACATAAACTTTTTAAAATGTATTTTAAAATGCTAAAGAAAAACGCACCAAACACACTTTTCAAAAGTTAAAAAATAACAGCCACAGTCTGCATCTTCGCTGCGGAAACGATCCGGTTGGACACCGCTTTACATGCTGTGGAATTCTGGGAACCGCGCTTTTTGTGAGACGTGGACTTCTCTGTCGGAGAGCTCTGGCGCCACAACCGAACTACAGACCCCAGAATCCCTTGTAACAGCGGTTCCCCAAACTGTGCCCTTTAATAAGAGGTTTTGGACTTCATCTCCCAGAAGCCTCAGCCATGGTCGGCCGATGGCCAGGGATTCTGGGAGCTGAAGTCCAAAGTCCCTTAAAAAGAGCACAGTTTGGGGACCGCTTCCATATAGCATTGAGCCATAGCAGTTAAGGACTAGGTCCCCAAAGATGCCCTTTAATAAGAGACTTCATCTCCCAGAAGTCTCAGCCATGGTCTTCTGGGAGCCGAAGTCGAAAGTCCCTTTACGGGCACAGTTAGGGGACCAGTGCCTCTAGGTGCGGAACCTTTCTTCCTCCTGGGCCCTGTTCCCTCCTCGCCTTGGTTTCGGGCCGGAAGCTCTTGGCGGAGGACGCACTTCCTTTCCCGGCCGGTGCGCTCTCTGTCTCTTCCTCTCACGCGGCTCCTTTCCGCAGCCATGGCTTCTCGCAAGGAAGGCTCCGCCAGCAGCAGCAGCAGCAGCGCCGGCGCCGGCGGCGGCTCTTCGGGGTCCGGCAGCAAAGCCAAGGCCAAGGCGGCCCCGGGGGAGTCTGCGGTGAAGCAGGTCCAGATCGACGGACTGGTGAGGAGCCGCTTTGAGGCCCCTTTGACTCTTTGTGAGGCTCTTTGCTATGGCATTCTGGGAGCTGGGGTTTCTTCTGGG
>NW_024811192.1:0-2794 GCF_019175285.1 Sceloporus undulatus | reverse complement strand
TACAATGCATACAAATATACATGCATCAATTTGTTTGTGGTTTCAGGAAACAAAGAGAGGAGATGCACACCTCATGCTCCTTCTATGACTGACACATAAACACAGCAGTTACACTCAGATAAATGGTCTCATTGTAAAAATGAAATAATGATTTTCACCAGTGTCTACATGCGGAGAGGGGAAGTATGAGGGGAGGCAGTGGATAGGATCCATAAAGTAATGCAGGTCTTATCCAGTCTGGGAACTTGAACATCTCCACATGGGACATAAAACAGGTCCTTCTCCTCCTCCTCTGCATGAAAGGGAAGTCAAATTCTCAACAGTGATGCTGACACAGCATGGAAGAATTAGCATTCTGGCATTTAAAAGTCTGAGGACGCCTGAATCCTCTGGTTTAACTGAAGAGAGTAGATCCACTGAATCCATAAGTGACTGGTGTGTCAATCTATAGGTAAATCCACCTGATTCAGTGATTCTCCTCTGATTAGGACTAAGGAAAGGATAGGATACAGGCTAGGATTTAGTCCTGCATGTGGCTAGAACAAGAAATTCCCAAGCCAAGACAGACAGACAACAGTGTGGAAAATGGGCACTCTCCGCATGGGCAGAGACACTCTCAGAATCGTGACTTCGCTGCATGCAGAAGACTGCCATGGGTATGGGGTGCTCCCTTCCCATCAGCTCCATCCTCTTGTGATCCCCGATCCTGAGAGCCGGTCTGGATCCCATGGAAGGGGAGCAACCTGAGAAGAGAGAGCTCTGGGAGAATGAAGGGCCACCAGACCAGACAGGCTAACCCAGCAGAACCCTCTAAGCTCCAGCTCCTGGTGGAGTGAGGCTACAACTGGCCATTCACTGACCTAGGTAGAACTATAGAGTTGTCAAAGCCATCCTGCATATCCTATGCCTGGTGAGAGTCTTGGGTGCGAGGTACTGGAGAAGCATCCAGCTGTGTTTATGTAGCTGGGAGCAAAATGAAGATATCTTCTTCTGAGGGCCACTGTGGCGGTCAGGAGGTTTCAGCTGATGATGGACTCATTTCACATCTCGCTACGTGGACATAACCAGGGCCCTC
This sequence comes from Sceloporus undulatus, assembly GCF_019175285.1. Taxonomy (NCBI): domain Eukaryota; kingdom Metazoa; phylum Chordata; class Lepidosauria; order Squamata; family Phrynosomatidae; genus Sceloporus; species Sceloporus undulatus. The sequence continues at coordinate 1,719 of NW_024811192.1, read as the reverse complement.
TCCAATTCCCCATTTGCTAATCCCCCAGCACTCTAAGAAGGCATGGAGTATCTGTCGTGTAGGGGAGTTGCATTGAATGTATGCTAGGTCCAGGGGGCTTTGTTTGGTGCCGAGGGAGGAAGGGGATACCCACCTCAGCATCAGCCCAAAGGAGGCATGTCACCTGCATATGTCACCAGCAGGATGTTGTTCTCTGTCTCTTTGAATGCTGCAGGGTTTCTTGCCAAGCCAATCCTAACCCCTGTCCCTTTTCTCAGGAACTTCCTCTCGGCATCATTGGCTACGGCTTTGGGGCCTCTCTTGCTGGAAGTGACCCAAGTGCAGGGCCACCAGGACCCCCTGCCTACCTGATGGCCAAGCCGAGGGAGCTGGGCTCCAAAAGAAAGAGGATGCAGAGGTACAAGAACTCTTTGGTGAGTCGCTATCCTATTAGCTTAATCTGTGTCACTGCTGGGCCAGTTTATGAAAGGAATGAAATACAATACTATCCGAGTTTGGCAGAGACAGTCCTGGTTAATCCTCTGTCACCCTATTATTTTGGGGGCTTTGAAAATGTCCTGATTTCTATCTCCTCCTCCCACTTTCCTCCTTCTTCAGCTCACTTATTTATTTTAATTTTATTTATTATTTATTTATTTATTCCCGCCTTTCCAGACTGGGACTCAGAGCGGCTTACGCAATTAAAAAAAACAAAACAAAACAAACAGAAAGTACAATAAAACATTTAAAAAATTTTAAAACTTCTGCATAATGAGTGCCAAGGATTTTGAACCCCATCAACTCAAAAGTAGGGAGAGGAGAAGAAAGAAGGGGGCAGAGTCTTGCCCTTGCTAGGAGTCTGAGGCAAAAGCAAACTGCTGTGTTCTTCCCCACTTGTGTGATCTTCCCCATAAACAACTTTGCCCATCTTCACCACTTTCTGGTGTTGCTTGTCCACGTGCGTCTTGTTTTTTCCATCTGTGAAATGTTGGGGTATATGGGAGAATGTCTCTGGATCTAAATTGGAGGTGTCCCAGTGGCCCTCAAACCCACAGTGCTCCCCAGAACTGCTTTTAAAAAATGACATTTGCCTCTGAAATTTGGCAACAAATGGCTAAATGTACTGTATGTGTTGGGATAGTCAGTATCCTAATCCATCATCAATATCCCAGCCATGGCCTAAATTATATTGTTTATTACATTGTGTATTATATTGAAAGAATTTGAGACAAACTGGATCTCAAAGGCATTAGCTTTTTTCCTGGACTAAATTCTGAGGTGAGCAAATAATTTTGGGATGCATCATGTTCTCCTCCCCGTTTTATTAGTCATTCGCTGGATGAGGGCTATTTTCTATTGCAGGTAACCTTTGCAGATGTGGCGGTATATTTCACCGAGGATGAATGGAAACTGTTGACAAAGAAGCAGAAACATATGTACAATTATGTGATGATCGAGAATTATGAGAATATGGCCTCTGTGGGTAAGGAAGCTGAATTCATTGCCCTTACTATGAAGACTGAGGGCCCTTTCATACTACATTATCATGGCACTATGATTCCACTTTAGAATTATACAATCATAGAGCTGGAATAGACCACAAGGACCATCTGGTTCCACCTTTTGCCGTGCAGGAATACACATTGAAAGCATCCCCAGCAGATGGACACCAAGCCTTTGTTTAAAGACCTTTAAAGATCTTTAATGACCTTCAAAGAAGGAGCGATTTATAAACTAATA
>NW_024811191.1:0-2794 GCF_019175285.1 Sceloporus undulatus | reverse complement strand
CTGCCATGCAGGAAAACACTATCCAAGCCCTCCCTGAGACAGATGGCCATCCAGCCTCTGTCTCAGGGAGGGCTTGGATAGTGTTTTCCTGCATGGCAGAACGGGGTTAGATTGGATGGTCCTTGGGGTTTCCTCCAACTCTATGATTTTAGGATTACAAAAAGGCAATAATTAAATAGCAGCAAGACTGAGAATCCACATTAGGCATTCCTTTTGCATTCTGGCACCTCCTAGCCGGCGTCTGGATGACCATCAGGATTGCCTCAGTGCCCATCAGTGCCTGTTGCACATTGGGTCCATGGTGCATGAGTCACTCCACCGTCAACTGTTGCACAGCGGTTGTCTCGATGTTGTAATGTCACAGTAGCCCCTGAGGTGAAGATGGATATTGCAAAAGTATTTAATTATGTTCTCCACACATGTAAGTACCATTACAAAGACCCAAGTCCCATGCCAGATTGCAGCCATATTCTTAGAAACTGGGAGCAGTCATAGAGAAGGCCCTGTCCCTCATTCTCATTAAGTGTGAAGGTGGTGGGATCCAGAGTAGTTCCTCCCCTGAGAATCACAGCAGCATTGGATGTTTTATGAGATCAAAATCACCAGTGCTTAATATATGAGAAGAAATCTGTTAGGAAGGCCATGGTACCCAAGTGACCAGATATTCTAAACAGAAAGGAGGACAGGCACCGTGAAATGCAGAGCCTTCAAAATGCAAAATGCAAGCTAAAGACACTAATACGGTCAGCCCTCAATATCCACGGATTTTTTTTAATCCACGGATTCAAGTATCCATGGATTGAAAATAGTCCAAAAAATCTAAATTCCAAATAGCAAATGTTCATTTTGCCATTTTATATAAGGGACACCATTTCAGTATGCCATTGTATTTAAAGGGACTTGAGGATCCACAGATTTTGCTATCCATAGGGGATCCTGGAATCAAACCCCGGCAGGTAACAAGGACCCACAGTAATAATAATAATAATAAATACCAACCCCATTGTATTTAATTGGACTTTACATCCATGGATTTTGCTATCCACGGGGGATCCTTGAACTAAACCCCAGCAGATAACAATGACCCACAGTTATAATAATAATTATAATAATACGTAAATACCAACCCCATTGTTTTTAATTGGACTTGAGCATCCATGGATTTTGCTATCCACGGGGGATCCTGGAACCAAACGCCAGCAGATAACAAGGACCCACATTAATAATAATCATTATAATAATAATAATAAAATATAATAATAATAAATTTTATTTTTATACCACTTTTCCAGAAGATCAAAGTGGTGTACACAAAATTTAAAACAGTTATAAACACATCATAAAATAGATAACACCAATAACACAATATACAATATACAAATCTAAAACAATCATTCAAAACGGTGAGGCAGAAAGTTGATGGGATCAAAGTACACTAGTTTCATTTTCCAGAGGGGAAGGCTTGAGAGAAGTGGAAAGATTTTAGCCTCTTTTTGAATGTTTTTAGGGGGGTGATCAGGCGGAGTTCCTCGGGAAGATTGTTCCAAATTTGTGGGGCCGCTACTGAGAAGGCCCCCTGGGATGTAGTAGCATATTTAGATGATGGAATTTCTAGCAAGTTCTTCCCGGTTGTTCTGAGTGTGCGGGGCGGATTATATGGGGAGATACAGTCCCTCAATTAACTCGGTCCCAAGCCATGTAGGGCTTTATGGGTAATAACCAACACCTTGTATTGTGCTCGGAAGCAAATAGGCAGCCAGTGCAGATCTTTAAGAATAGGTGTCATATGGTCAAACCTGGAAACACCAGTGACCAATCTGGCTGCCATGTTTTGTACTAACTGAAGCTTCCAGGCTTGGTACAAGGGTTGCCCCATGTAGAGTGCATTACAGAAATCTAAGCGAGAGGTTACCAGAGTATGTACCACAGTTTCAAGGTCCCTTTGGCCCAGGTAGGGTTGCAGCTGGCGTATCAACCGAAGTTGATAGCAAGCACTTCTGACCGTCGCATCTACTTGAGATGTCAACTGCAGAGACGAGTCCAGAAGTACTCCTAGATGGAGAATTTCGTCCTTCAGGGGAAGTGTGACCCCATTCAGGACAGGTGGATAAACCTCCTTCCCCGGGCCTAGGGAACCTATCACCAGTACTTCCGTTTTCTCTGGATTCAAACTGAGTTTGTTTTCCCTCATCCAGCCCATTACCGACTCCAGGCAGGTGTTCAGAGGAGAGACCCCATCCTTAGTCACTGAATCAGTCGGGGGCACAGAGAAGCATATTTGGGTGTCATCAGCATACTGATAACACTGTGCTCCGTGTCTCCGGATTATCTCTCCCAGCAGTTTCATGTAAATGTTAAACAAAGTGGAGAACAAAATAGCTCCCTGAGGGACACCAAATGTGAGTTCCCTCTTAGAGGAGCAAGTGTCCCCCAACTGTACCATCTGCCCGAGAGGTAGGATCGGAACCACTGGAGCACAGTGCCCTCGATGCCCAACTCCCTCAGGCGTTCTAGAAGGATACCATGGTCAATTGTATCGAAAGCTGCTGAGATGTCCAAGAGCACCAACAAGGTCACACTTCAGCTCGGCTAGGGAGTCTGTTAGCGCACGGGGTGGACGGTAGACCAACAGAATCCCCAGACTGTCCCTAGCCTTCAGGGTCAGGTAAATACACTCGATGGAGTCCATCTTCCAGACGGGGTTCCTAGTTAGGGTAAGAGTGTTTTTATGGACTAAGGCAACACCTCCCCCCCGAGATAACCTGGTGTGCTCCTTAACAACATACCCGGCTGG
>NW_024811190.1:0-2794 GCF_019175285.1 Sceloporus undulatus | reverse complement strand
GAACTCTCTGGCTAAACATTTCATCAACCTATAAATCGCAGGATCCTATAGCATTCAGCCCTGGCAGTTAAAGTGGTGACAAACTGGATTATTTCTGCAGTGCAGATGCAGCCCTAACAGCAGTGGCTGAATATCACTGTTTTGTGAATGTTAGATGTTACTGTACTTTGCTATTTGGCCAGCAAGAGCCAGTGTGGTATAGTGGTTTGAATGTTGGACTCTGGCTCAGGAGACCAGGGCTCGATTCCCTGCTTGGGCAAGAAACCCACTGAGTGACTTTGGGCAAGTCACACTCTCTCAGTCTCAGGGGATGTCAGTGGCAACCCCCTCTGAACAAATCTTGCTAAGAAAACCGTGTAACTGGTTTGTTGTGTCTGGGACACCAGGGTGGTGTGGCAGTTTGAGTGTTGGACTAGTCCTCTGGGAGATCAGGGTTCTCCCAGAGAAGCCTCAGAAGCCACAGAAATCCACCAGGTAACCTTGGGCAAAATCACATTTTCTCAGCCTCAGGGAAAAAGGCAATGGCAAAAGCTCCTCTGAAGAAACATTGCCAAGGAAACCCCAGCAGGATAGGGTGCCCCTATGTCAGAAAGGGCTTGAAGGCACACACTTCAAGCCCTCAAGGTGGCACACTTCAAGGTGCCACTCACTTGGGAGGTGCCGGGAGAAACCCTGCCACCTGGATCTGGGGAAAGCTCCTGCCTTGGGAGTTGGAGAGCTGTTTGGCTAGGGGGCAGGGTTCCCTTCAAAAGTGTGGGGCTTTGGCAGGAAAGGGAGGGGCTTGGGGTGGAAGAGGCAGGGCTTCTGGGCAGAAGGGCCACATGCCACTCCTCCTGGCAAGGAGCTAGGCTGGCGCTGTGTGCCTCCCCACCCCTCCACCTCCCTGCCCCAGGCCTCCCTGGCCACGTCCCTGTTCAGATGGCTTTGCATGCCAGAGCAGGTACATGTGCTATGGGTTTGCCAACATGGGCCTAGGACCTATAAAAATTTTAGGGGCTACAAAAACAGGATTAACAATTTTTTTAAACAGAAATTGGTAAGGAAAACAAAATTTCAAAATAAATATATTTTATAATAATAATAATAATAATAATAATAATAATAATAATAATAATAATAATATGTTTTATTTGTATACCGCTTTTCCTATGATCAAAGCGGTTTACAGCATACATATGCATATACAACAAAGCAAGTAAAAAAAAAATCTCTGCTTCTCTCCCCTCAAGATGGAGGTCGGGGGGAGGGCTCTTCTTCTTGGCAGGCAGAGGCCTGTTGTTTCGTGCCCGCTTCTCTCCCCTCAAGATGGAGGTCGGGGGAGGGCTTTTCATATATTTTCATCTACAAAAGTTAAAAACAGAAAAATAGAAATAGGTTAAACAATAGTGCTTGAAAACATAATTATAAATCACATTTTTTATTTGCAAATTCTCTTATAATTTCATCAATGGGAAGTTGTGTTAATATTTCACTTTCTATAGCAAGTACTGACAAAGATGATAATTTTGACTGAGATAATCCAGCTATATGTCAAGGGAGGGAGTCGAATACAAGAGTGCCTGGAGCGTGCAAAAACCTATGTATTTTTTAGGTATCTGAAAGGTACACTGCTTTGTTTTCAGCATCTTATATCAATAATAATAATAAAACTTTAATTTATATCCCACTTTTTGTTACCACAATCAAAGCAGCATACAACCTTTAAAAAATACAACAATACATACAATTTCTGTCCCCCCCTTAAAAAAGGATCAAAGAATTCTATCCATTAAAATTACAGATAATAAAATCTAAAAACAATAATACAATAATAGAATAACGGTGGGCAGAGTCTTCACTTATATATGTCTGTGGGGGGGATTGTTTATGTGGCCGGGTTCTATTCTGGGAAGGCCTGCCAGAAGAGATCCGTCTTGACAGCTTTCTTGAAGCTCTCTAGGTTGGTAATTTGAGGGATCTTGTCCGGCAGGCCATTCCATAAAGTGGGAGCGATTGTGGAAAAAGTCCTCTGGGAGGTCGCCGTCAATTTGGTCTTTGTGGACTGCAACAAATTCGTCCCAGAAGATCTGAGTGCACGAGGCGGATTATACAGAAGGAGGCGATCCCTTTAATAGGTTGGGCCCAAGCCATGGAGGGCTTTAAAGGTATTGACCAGCACCTTGTACTGTGCCCAGAAACAAATAGGCAGCCAGTGGAGTGATTTCAATATTGGTGTAATATGGTCACTCCTAGTTGTCCCTGTAATCAATCTGGCTGCCATATTCTGTACCAGTTGAAGTTTCTGGACTAGGCACAAGGGTAGCCCCATGTAGAGCACAAATCAAGTCTTGAGGTTACCAGTGCGTGTATTACAGTTTTGAGGTCACCCAGCTCCAGGAAAGGGCGCAGCTGACATATCATCTGGAGCTGATAACAGGCACTCTTGACCGTTGCATTCACCTGATTTCTCATCTGAAGCGATGAGTTGAGAAGCACCCCTAAGCTGCAAACACAGTCCTTTGAGGGGAGCATGAACCCCTCTAGGACTGGAGGTTGCAGCCCAATACCTGGTTTGGTGGCCCCTACCGTAAATACGTCCGTTTTGTCTGGATTCAACTTGAGCTTGTTTTCCCTCATCCAGTCCATTACTGCTGCAAGACAATGATTGAGGGGAGAAATGCCATCTGTTATTGTTGCTGATGACTGAGCCATGGAGAAGTATATTTGGGTGTCATCAGCATACTGATAACACCCTGCTCCGTGTCTATGGATGATTTCTCCCAGCGGCTTCATATAGATGTTGAATAACATTGGG
>NW_024811189.1:0-2794 GCF_019175285.1 Sceloporus undulatus | reverse complement strand
AAGCGGCCGCGGAACGAATTACTTTCGTAACCCGAGGCACCACTGTATAAGAAACCATGTCCTATGAGGAAGGACTTAGGGAGCTGGGGATGTTTAGCCTGGAGAAGAGTAGGTTAAGAGGTGATATGATAGCCCTATTTAAATATATGAAGGGATGCCATATTGAGGAGGGAGCAAGCTTGTTTTCTGATGCTCCAGAGAATAGGACCCAGAACAATGGATGCAAGCTCCAGGAAAAGAGATTCCAGCTCAACATTATAAGGATCTTCCTGACAGTAAGGGCTGTTCAACAGTGGAACACATTCCTTCCTTGGAATGTAGTGGAGTCTCCTTCTTTCGAGGTCTTTAAACAGAGGCTGGATGGCCATCTGTCGATGAGGATGCTTTGATTGAGAGTTCCTGCATGGGAGAATGGGGTTGGACTGGATGGCCCTTGCGGTCTCTTCCAACTCTATGATTCTATGTCACTGGAATGGACTGCCTTGAAGGGTGGTGAAGGTCTTTAAACAAAGGTTGGATGAGACTCAGTCGGAAGTGCTTTAGTTCTGTATTTCTGCGTAGCACGGGGCTGGACACGATGGCCCTCGTTGCCCCTCCTAATTGTACAATTCTATGGTTCTACACATCTAATGTGGATGCCCCTCCCCAACTAAGTTCTCCCCAGCACCAAAAGCACATTCTGAAACTGGGGGACTGAAGCAAGGAGAGGAGATTTCGGCCCCTGAACTCTTACGTTAGACCTGTGCAAGCACATGTCAAAATGCTGGGCACTGCCTTGGAAGTTACAGTCCAAAAAATAGCTGTTCCAAGTTGTAGTGCCAGGAGTCAATAAGTAAAACATTGTTGGAGAAAAGGTCCCTCTTCTCTTCAAAAGCCCATAATATGAGCACATGAGGACCTGCAAGTAAGTCACATAGCCACTGTCATGAGGGTTTTGATGGTATAATCCAATCTTGTGCCACAAGGTGGCAGTGTAAGACATTCTTTCTCTATGGGCAGGTTTTGTGACCCTACTGGCATTGTACGGGGAATGGGTCACTATAGGGAAACCATAAATCTTTGAGGCAAGCAGAGGCAGGGGTCGGCATCCCCAAATTTGGAAGCAGACAGAGTCCAGCTTCTATTATGGCAACACTATCCAAAGCTAAGGACTATCTGAAAATGAAACACTGGCATAAAAGATGAGAGAAGCCCACCATCGTTGAGAATTCATAGATCAAGACAGCTGCGGGACCAATTGTCCTGCTTTCCGCAGATGAAAACTAGGCTATATGTGGCCAAGCAACATCAGAATGTGGTCAACATGACAAACGATGTTATCAATGAGGAAGAATGAACAAACGAGAAAAGGCTGCAGTGGGTTGCTTTTGACTTAGCCTACTGGGAACGGCAAGACCCTACCCACTCCTCTCCTCTGCCTCCTGCTGAGTGAATGGAGTACGAACTACGCTTCCATTCTGAAGTCAGTTTGCAGCAATGGAAAGGGAGGAAAGGCGGGAGGAAGAGAGAGAAACCGGGTCATGTTAAAAGCTGCTGAAAAAATGAGACTATCGGAGATTATTTGGGACTGAGCAGAGAAAAATGGAGGTATCTGGAACCAAAACTGGGTTCTGGAGTGTTGGTGGGATGGGAGCACGAGCATTTTTGTGTGTTTTTGTGCACTTGGGGGGTTTTCTTTGTGGTCTGGGGGCAAATTTTGACATTGCGGAGGGGGAGCTGTGGGAGAACGGAGGCAACTCCAAGAGCAAGAAATGTGGGACCCCACAGGCCACACTTTATCCTGACCTAGGAGTTTATCACACAGGAGGCATCCTGCGCAGAAACGGGATTTAAAATGGGATTTAAAACCCAAAAATAACCTAAGACATGCAAAAGTGCAATTGATTTCCAGACACGTCAAGGTTAACGCAACATTAAACCGGGTAGAAAGTCGACAAACCGCAATTCTTTTTTACTTCCAAGATTTTCCGGAATTAAAACAAAAATGGCATTGTGTCTGCTTTCTAGCCGGGTTAATGTCGGGTTAATGCACCTTAACAGCGACGTCGTCTGAAATTCAATTGCGCTTTGGCTTGTCTTTTCTACTTTCTGTCCGGGTTAATCGTCTGATAATAAATCCGCTTTTGTGGGGTCCCCCCCCACTTTAAATCCTGTTTTTGCAGGGGATCCCTCCCTTGTGACAAACTCCCTAGACCTCTATATCTACACAGTCCACTTTTTAATACCAATTAACATGAATTGCTCTCGTCTTCCCAAACAAGCCATTTCCTCTTTTCCTGTTCCTTGGAAATGCCTAATTGGAGCACCTTAATGACAGTCCTTTCGGTTTTCCTCCTCTGCCAAGCCCTCTAGCATCCTCTTTCTTTTTCAATTAATCTCTCCGCTTTCCGCCGCTGGCAGCTAACTGATCCTTCAATGGGAAAAGAACAAGAGCCAGATCTTGAACATCTGGTCTCACTCAGCCAAAGGCCAACCAAAGACTAAAGTAATTCAATTGGCCTGCTGAGATATCCAAGGACAGAGGTCTAAGATTAATTCAACACAGGGCAGTTTGGTCAAGAGGGACAGGGTAGGTGCCGGCTGGCTTTCTTACCTCTTTTGTTTCTATTTTCCAGATTCGATAGATTCTGCCACACAAACCAACAAAACACTGAATAAAATTAGCATACTGCATTGCAGGGAGCGAGACGAAGAGTGGACAAATCTACCCATTTTAATGTGAAGTTGAAGGCTTTCATGGACGGCATCCATAGTTTTTGTGGGTTTTTCGGACGCTGTGGCCATGTTCTAGAAG
>NW_024811188.1:0-2794 GCF_019175285.1 Sceloporus undulatus | reverse complement strand
ATATATATACATACACACACACTAATACATATATCCACACACAGATACACACACACATATATATCCACACACACATATATATATCCACACAAGCATATATATATATATATATATATACACACACACACACAAAAACACGCACACACACACGTATTATTGTAACCTGAACATATACAGTGTAAAACAAATCTTTACATTCTTAATGAGAGCAAACAATACAGGGTTAAAAGTTAATCATAATGCCAACATTAAGGTAAAGTTAAAGAAGAGGAAGAAGAGAGAGAGAAAAACAGTAGCAATAGCAAGTACACTCTTCCCTCCACATTTGCTGGGGATAGGGGCCCAGGGCCCCACCCCACCATGAATGGGGGGAAAGTACAAATAACAAAAACACTATGTTTTCACCTGAGAGAACACCTCTCTAGGAATCTCTTGTTCCTCCAGTTCAACTCTGTGGTCAACATCTGCCAGACACTGACAACAGAACTGCACTGGAGGAGCTACAAATGCCTAGTGGAGTGTTCTCTCTAGGAATCTCTAGGTCCCTTGGGGTGACTTTTGGTTAAAGGTGACCATAGAGTTGAGCTGGAGGACTTAGAGATTCCTAGAGAGATATTAATAAAATCTGTGAATAATCAAATCCACAAAAGTCAAAGCTGCAAATGTGGAGGGACAAGTGTACATTTATATACTGTTTACAATGGGTTTACAATGTGTAAGCAAATTGCCCCCAACAAGCTGGGGACTCAGAAGGAAGCAAGGCTAAGTTGACCCTGGAGCCCTGCCTGGGATCACTCACAACCTAGTAATAAAACGAATATTATCTTGTGAGATAATTAGCATTAATAATAATGATAGAAATGAGTTGATGTAGCCAAACATTTCTAAACGTATATAAGTCGAAATATATTTACACATTCAATATTTACCTTCCCATGTATTTGAACATATATGTAAATATGCATAGCCATTCCCTCCAAAGAGCACATTCATTTGTAATTACTCTATATCACCAATAAGATGCTGTTTTATTTCCTTTCTCATACTCTATACACCATATTTCATAGTTTACTTAACCTTTTAAAATTCTCTCTTTGTACAAGGTGTGAAGCAGAACCTTGAAGCCAAGAAGAAAGGTTGAAGTTGGCAAACTTGCCAAGAAAACCGCATTACAGGGTTGCCATAAGTCGGAAAGGACTTGAAGGCACACAGCAACAACAACTACAACAACGAAGTTGGTAACTTGTTCCTTCCCAATTCCTTATTTGCACAGAAATCTACAACACAGCTAAATGATTCAGATGAATCAAGCCAGAAGGCTTGAGTGTCTCTCAAAACCCAAAACATCTTCTAAAACCCCATTTGGTATATTGCCATAAGGAAACATATGTCCCCTTCAGAACAAAAAATACAGTTATCCCTCCATATTTGCGGCTTTGATATTTGCAGATTTGATTATTCATGGATTTGATTAATATGTTCCCTCTAGGAATATCTAGGTCCTCCAGTGCAACTCTATGGGCAACTTTAACTAAAAGTTGCATTGAAGGACCTCTACTAGGCCTTTGTAGCTCCTCCAGCACCGTTCTATGGTCAGTGTAGGTTGGACATTGAGCACAGAGTTGCACTGGAAGACCTAGAGAGTCCTAGAGAGGTATCCTGTCAGGTAAAAACATGGTGTTTTTGTTATTTGTGGTTTTTCCATATTCACGGGGGTCTTGTGCCCCTAACCCTAGCAAATATGGAGGGATGGCTGTAATTCTTGCCACACGGTGAAACCACTTTTGAGCAGAAAAATAAATGATTGCTGAAGATTACTCTAATAAAGAATGCCAAAAGACACCAAAGGATACACCATCACAATCAGGGTAGTCTCCTCTGTAAAATGGCAAACACTTTGGTCCAACACATATAAAGAGCTTTGTGTTGGAAAGAAATGAATACCATCTTACAGAAAAGACTGTTTAGGATGTGAAGGTGTATCAGTTAGGTTGGCACACTACTTGTTTTGGGGTGAAAACTGCCCCTTCCTTATTTTGAGGTTGATCTCTTTATTGCAGAAGTCAGCACATAGGTATCTGAATTGAAAATACTGAACGATTTGGGATCAGGCTGAAATGAATGTTAGCTCAAAGAAGAGACTCTGGGAAGTGAGGGCATATAAAGTGGGTTAATCTGAGGCTAATTTAGAGGTGCCCAGCTACAGTTTCTTATTTCCTTGGTTAACTTTTGATGTAACTGGTAAAGGTTGGCATATTTGGATGTGCAGTGCGCATAAAAATGGCTTCATGTCTGACCAAAATCAGTCCCAGCTGAGTGAGAATTCCCTAGAGGTAAGAATGTATGTCCCATCAAAGTACTAACCAGGGCTGACTCTGCGTAGCTCCCAAGATCAGATATACCAGGTGCTGTAGACTCAATTTCAGAGGAAGGAGTTGGCAAACCACCTCCAAGTTATTTGTTGCCTAACAAAACCCTGTGAAAATCATGAGGTTACCATAAGTCAACAGGCAACTTTAAGGTACACAAAGAGAGCACATGTATTCAGTTGACCCAAATCTTTTGAGGTACAGAGGGCCAAATTCTTACTTATTTGACCAAATGTTGTCTTAACTGGCAGAGGATGGCACATCAGAATATGTCCTCTCCACAGAAACGATTTCAAGTTGGACCAAAATCACTTCCAGGTGAGAGAGGAGGCTCCCTCAGATGTGAACATTTACAATTTGCTTGACCCAAGGCTTGTTTTAGGGTACACAGGACCAGTTCCTTATTTCTTTGGTTGATTTTTGTC
>NW_024811187.1:0-2794 GCF_019175285.1 Sceloporus undulatus | reverse complement strand
TCTTTATTCTATAACCAGTTCTATCTATTTGCATTGATTCCTTATAGGAGATCCAATTTGCGTACTTTTTTTGAATCTCTGGTCTCTTCTCACAAGCACTTCATCACGGCCTCCTTGGACACGGCTTTGGGGCACCTTTTGCTAGAAGTGACCCAAGTGCAAGACCCCCAGGACCCCTGCCCACCTGATGGCCGACACAGAGGCCAAGAGAAGGGAGTTGGCCTCCAAAAGAAAGAGGATGCAGAGGTACAAGAACTCTTTGGTGAGTCGAGGTTCTTGACTATTACTTTCATCTGTGTCACTGCTGGGCCAGTTCATAAAAGCAAGCAGAGAACATACGCTCCCGATTTAGCAGAGATACTCCTGGTTAACCCTCTGTCACCCCACTTTTTCAGAGGCTTTTAAAAATGTCCCAGTTGCTCTCTCCTCTTCCCACTTTCCCCCTTCTCAGCTCACTTCAGTTCCTGAGTGCCATTCAGTTTGCCCCCCATCAACTCAAAAGTGGGGAGAGGAGAGGAAAGAAGGAGAGAGGATACGGCCCTTTCCAGGAGGCTGAAGCAAAAGCAAACTGCTGAGTCCTTCCTATCTTGTGTGATCTTCCTCATAAACAACTTTGGCCATCTTGACCACCTTTTGGTGTTGCTTGTCCACATGTGTCATGTTTTTCCAATCTGAAAATTTGGGGGATATGGAAGAACATCTCTGGATCTAAATTGGGGGTGGACTCCATGGCCCTCAAGCCCAGAGTGCTTCCCAGAAATGTTTTTTAATAATGGCATTTGGTTCTAAAATTTGGCAACAAATGGCTAAATGCACTATAATCTTTGGTGGCTAAATGTTCTGTATGTGTTGGGATAGTCAGTATCCTAATCCATCATCAATATCCCAGCCATGGCCTAAATTATATTGTTTATTTTTTTGTAATTTATCTTTATTAATTATTTCATTTTCATTTCTAACATGTATTTCCCAAACAGTTCTAAAAACAAGTTCAATTACAGTCACAATTTTCAACATACAACTTTCTTATCTTCTTTTCTTCTTTTTCTTCTTCACTTCCCAATCTGCTGTCTTTTGTGTGATATTTACCGTAGTCTTTCTGCTTCTTGCTAATATTACATACATTCCGTCTATTAATCAATAAATATTTTCCATATCCTCTCCCATGTTACTCCTTATTAACTTATAACAGGTTTTTTTTCCTCAGGAAGAGGGGAACAAATGAGGGAATGTATGTCCACATGTATATCTCCAAATTATATTTAACAAAGAAGAGTCCTCTCTAACTTTGATTTCCTTGAATATATTCTTTCCCCTGGTCCCTATCTATATTGCCCCTCTCCTCCTTTTCCTACTATATTCTTTATTAATGTTAAACCAGGTCTTTATTGATACCCCATCTCTTTTCCCAGTATTTCGTAATTTGCTTCCAATCCTTTTCTATATTATCTCCTTTCTTATTCCCTAACCTATAGGAAAGTTTATCTATCTCTTTGATCTCACTGATTTTTAATAAACAGTCATCTATCCGTAAATCTTCTTCTGATTTCCACTTTTGTGCTATCATCGTCCTTGCCAATGTAATCAAGTATAACATTATCCGCCAAAGTTTTTTCTCATCCTCACTTTTCAAGAAGTATGTCATATTTCACAATTAAAATTCTGGTTTTTTTCTTAAATTTGATACCATATATTTGTTGAATTATTTTGTGTATTTCTTCCCAAAACTTTCTCACTTTTCCACACTTCCACCACATGTGGATCATCGTACCCTTTTCTTTATGGCAATTCCAACATGTATCCGTTTCCCCGTTGAAGAGCTTTTTTATTCTAACCGGAGTATAATACCACCTATTACTAATGTTTAGGAAATTTTCTTTTAAGTCTTGGGATCTGGTAAAAGCATTTGTCCTTTTCCAGGCTTTTTCCCATGCCTCCAATGGAATTTCATGTCCCACGTCCTTTGCCCAATCGAGCATATATTGTTTTACTGGTTCTATTTCCAATTCTCTCTCTCTAAATAGTTTATAATATTTACCTATTTTCTTTTCTACCGTTTTCATTGTCAGTTCATCTAATTCCATTAATTTTATCTCAATTCCCACTGTCCTAATATCCTAATTCAGTGATGGCGAACTTATGGCACGCGTGCCAGAGGTGGCACTCAGAGCCCTCTCTGTGGGCACATGTGCCATCACCCCAAGACAGAGTTTACCAGAGTTTGTTAATAGAAAGCCAGAGGGACATGGCACTTTGCATTAAGTAAGTGGGTTTTGGGTTGCAGTTTGGGCACTCGGCCTCTAAAATGTTCACCATCACTGTCCTAATTGAACCTCCTTTTTATTTGGTAATAACTATACCAATTTATTTCATTTTTTTCACCGATCAATTCTTCTCTGGATTTCATAGTCATTTCTTATTTTCCTTTTCCTTTTATTAAATCTATATATCTGCGCCAATATTTCCCAGAGTCCCATCTATTAGCAAACGCCTCTTGCTTTGACACCCAAACAGGTATTTTGAAACAGAAAATTGCTTTTATTTTCCTCCAAGTCTCCAACAAGGCTCTGCGAATCGGGTTATTATTAAAGTCTCCGTTAACAGTAATTTTGTTATACCATAGGTATGTGTGCCACCCGAATCTCAGATCTGGACCTTCCAAATTTAATGTTTGTGTATTATTTAGTCTAATCCAATCCTCTAACCAGAACATATTACATGTCCATCTATATAGCTTTATATCTGGCATGGCACATCCTCCTCTCTCTTTTGTTTCTTTTAAATTTGTCCATCT
>NW_024811186.1:0-2794 GCF_019175285.1 Sceloporus undulatus | reverse complement strand
AATAGAGTCCATCCATCTAAGCATGTGTCCTTCCTCTCTTTCTGCTCCCCTCTACCTTTCCTAGCATTATTGTTTTTTTCCAACGATTCATGCCTCCTCATGATGTGGCCAAAGTAGGACAACCTTAGTCTAGCCATCTTGGCTTCCAGGGAGATTTCTGGTTTGATCTGCTCTAGGACCCATTTGTTTGACTTCTTGGCCTAGCTTTAGTTGCTTGCTATTTACTGGTATTAATGTGTTACACAATACTGAGGGAAGTGATAGGTTATACAGTGGGGTGCTAGAAAATATTGACTACATTTCTTTGTGGTTAAGGGGCAGAAGGGAGTTGAGACTGCCTGGAGAAGATCCAAAGTCACCTTTTTAGGAATGTTGGCAGAGGGAGAAGGAGGACAGCTCCCATGAGGAAGGGAAGGAAAAGAACGTGTGGCTTTTGTAATGAATGAGAAGATATCCCATCTAAGATCTGAAATTCTGTATACTTTATGCTTTGGTAACACCTGCTGGTTAAGTTCTGACAATGACCACCTCTGGTGTACATCTCCAGTTGAAGAATGAAGGGTGTGTGTGTGTGTGGGTTTTTTAAAGTTTTATTACTAAAGCCTGGATTTCTGAAGTGAGGTGCTGGAAACAGATAGCATATATTTCTAAATAGTTTCTAAAGTTTCTCTTGGTTTCAAATGGGCAACTAAGATCCATCTGTTTTAGGGAAGCCCTGCTCCCAATACAGGTAAAATTGCTAGAATTGTTTTGTTAATGCAAATCAATAGAGCTGCCTGAATGTTTGGACTCTCCTTGGTCTCTCTCCTTCTCCAGTCCCTGCTGCTTCAGTCAAAATGAAAACTCCCCCAAAACCTGTTTGGAGCACCAGTTATGGATCTCCCACACCCCATCACCAAAGAACCATTTTATGTTGGCTTGGGAGAACATGGCTGAGATGCCCAATATTTTTCTCTGTGGTCATATAATGTCAAAAAATTATTAGATTTAATTATTTGTATTCGTAATGACGTTCACTCTTAATGGATTCTGTTAGCTTCCATTGTTACTATCAGTTGTTGAGTGAAACATATACAAAACAAAGGGGAATGGAATAAGCCTTATTTGACATGAATTTCTTACCACTTACTCTGTGAATATTCTGATCATGGACGCAGGTGACTGATGTGATATTTCATATCAGGTACGCATTTAGGTCAGACATAGCTGCATTTTCAAGTTGTAGATTCCCAGAGGGACTAACTGAAATGTCTAAACTAGTAGAATAAAAACTTCAAAGACATTCTGAACATCACCTGCATATTTTATTTCATAATTTTAAAAAGACCAAATGAGAATGTGCAACTGTTAGCTATGTGTCTTATGCAACTGTGAAACAAGCCTATCACATTGAGAAGAGGATTATGAACAAGGGTTTTTATAAGCAGATATTGAGACAATGTGCATAAGCCTTAAGTTAATATTTGTCTCCTCTGAAAGGCAAGTGTGTACAATGTAGAAAGGCAAACCACAGATTTATTTATGGAGAGGAGATGCCTATACATTTCTGTCAGCATGAATTCATTACATGGGATATGAGTGATTTGAGGAAGGAATTTCATTTATTCCAGTGGTTGGTACTGGCATGTTCATTAAGGATAAGTGAATGAGCCAGTGGTGTGCTTCCAAGTTGTTTCTGACTTATGGACTCATGATCACAAACATGTACAAATATGATATGAGGTCATTCAATGCTTTTGAGGTTAAGGCATATTAATGTCTGTTTGTTACTCAAACATCTCTGTTTCTAAGGAAAAAGTGGGAACTGTTTTCATCTTTGTCCAGCTAATTAACCACTAAGTGGTGGTCCACCAACTTATTGATCACTAAGCTGCACAAAGATGAAAAATGATCACTAATTCCACGTTCTTTCTTAGAAAAAGAGGTCCAATGATGAGATTGCAGAATGATACACTGAGGGTATTCAGTCAGTGTGGTGTAGCAGTTTAAGTGTTGGGACTATGACTCTAGAGAAGAGGGGTCAAATCCCCATTTGACCATGAAAACCCACTAGGTGACCTTGGGAAAGTCACTTTCTCTCAGCCTCAGAGAAAGGCAAAGGCAAACCCTCTCTGAATAAATCCTGCCAAGAAAAACCTGTGATAAGTTCGCCATAAATCAGAAATGACTTGAAGGCACACCACCACAACAAAACACTAAGGGTATAGTTTGCATCTTCCTGCTTTGGTAAGGATACTATTTCTTGATTTGTTGCCTGGTTGCTTTGGAACATTGGATTCCTTCTGTCCTGCCCATTATGAAATTTTCCAAGTATTTAATGGCCTAAGCAAACAGACCTTCCTTATCACTTGATAAACCTGTCTCTCAATCAGTGCAGAGGGAGGGAGAATGGTTGACTGAAAGATATATAGATCACATCACGTGTCTTGCAGTATAGGAGGAAGAACTATGAAGATTTTCAAGTCCTTCCTGAAAGAGAATGTAAGTAGAAATAGACTGGATCAGGCCAAAAGTCTATCTGGTCTAGCATTTTGCCTGCACAGTGGCCAGGTGACCATGAGGAACTCACAAATAGGACATGAGTTTAGTGGCACAAATACATTAACTCTAGGAAAAATATGTGCAAAATCTTTGTGTTATTTTTTTTTTTAAATAAATTTAAATCTTTATTGAAAAAAAAACCATACGACAAATAAAAAAGAAACCAACAAACAAACAAAAGAATACACAGAAAACAACAACACATCTTACATCCTTCTTACATCCTTTTCCTTGACCCACTTACAACCCAATT
>NW_024811185.1:0-2794 GCF_019175285.1 Sceloporus undulatus | reverse complement strand
ATTCTGCTAAAAGCACAGCACTTGCGGGTATCCTCCTCAGACTCCAGCATTTTGGGTAACAAAGGACCTCTTGAATCAACCATGGAGCTAAGCAAGCTCAGGTAAGAAAAGAAATATTAGACAAAAGCAGGTTTTGTGTTCCCTTTTCCTCCCTTCATAGTTATTACTTGTAATTGTAGAATGGAACCCCTAAATATGTCTAAAAAAAGGATTTGAGCTGGTTCTGAGAAGTTCACTCAAAACAGTTCTTAAAATCTGTCAGGTTGGTGGCTGCCTCCCAATCCCCAAGGCCCCTCTCCTGGCCCTTACCAGAGTTCCCTTCCTCTCCGCACAGAGCTAGGCGATCCTGGCTTTGCTCCTGCCTTCCCCTCCTGGATCCCAGAGGCTTGATCCCCTTCCTTTTCTCCCTCTGCTCTCCAACCATCTGCACTGTTTTAGCATCTCACCTTCAGGATCTCTTCCCTCCCTTTTGATTTTTCACATTCCCTCCATCTCTCTATCACAGACACCCACCCACAGAGTGTGATGCATAAAAGGGACACTTTGAGATTCATTTCTTGAGAAAGGCAGGGCAATCAATATACAACTAATGCATTAGAAAAGGCAGAACAAGGGGTCTGGGACCTGGTTTCTGATATTAGTGAGGGTCAAATACGAGGGATGAGCTTTAAAACAACCTTAAGACAGGGATGGACTACTGTTGAGAAGTGGGGTGGTCATATTGGACCCCAGGGAATCTCAGAGGCAGCCCCACATTGTGTCACCTAAAAATATGGCATAATGTTTTGCCCCTCAATATCCCACAGCATCCATTTGGGGAAGTGAAGGCCATTTTGCCACTGTTGGCCCCTCTCTGATCCATTGCAGGGCCAAGGGAGGCCGTTTCCCCACGAAGCTTCTCCAGAGCCTCAAAAGGCTGGAAGAGGAGCCACAAAAGCCAGGAAACTTGCTCAGGGATGGGCTGAGGACCATTTAGGGGTAAAAAGCATTAATCTCCATGGCTCCTTGCCACAAAATTCCAGAATTGGCAGTTTAGGATTGGATATTTTGACTCCTTACAAAGTGGAGAACAATAGTGCCTCACTAAAACTAGAAATTCCAAGATTCCACAGGAAGTTGTCATGACAATTAAATTGTGTGAAAGGGAACTAGGAATGGTAGTCAAGCACAATTGAACATGTGTCAATAGTGTGATGCAGCAGCTGAAAAGGCCAATGTGTCCTAGGCTGTATCAATAGCAGTATGATGTCAATATCAAGGAAAATAATAGTGTCACTCTATTCTGTTTTGGTCAGGGCTCACTTGCAATAATCCTGTGTCCAGCTCTGGGCACCACAATTCAAACAAATGCTGAGAAACTGAAGCATGTCCAGAGAAGGAAAACCAAAATGGTGAATGGTCTGAAAACCATGCTCTCTGAGGAACGACTTAGGGAGCTGGGTATGTTTAGCTTGGAGAAGGGAAGGTTAAGAGTGGATATGACAGCCCTGTTTAAATATTTGAAGAGATGTCATCATATTCAGGATGGAGCAGGCTTGCTTTCTGCTATTCCAGAGCAAAGGACATGGAACAATGGTTGCAAGCCACAGGGACAAGAGATTCCTCTTAAACTCTAGGAGGAACTTCCTGAGAGTAAGGGCTCCAGCAGTGGAATATACTCCCTCAGAGTTTGGTGGAGTCTCTTTCTTTGGAGGTCTTTAAACAGAGGCTGGATGGCCATCTCTTGGGGGTGCTTTGAATGTCTATTCCTGAATGGCAGAGGATTGAACTGGATGGTCCTTGTGGTCTATTTCAACTCTTTGATTCTATAATTCTAAAGTTGAATCATAGCACTCTGACAGTGAATTATGAAAGGGCCCTTAGTCTTCACAGGAAGAGCAATGGATTCAGGTTTCTTACCCACAGAGGCCACATTGTCATAAGTCTCCATCATCACAGAACTGTACATAAGTTTCTGTTTTTTTGTCAACAGTTTCCATTCCTCTTCGGTGAAATATATCGCCACATCCGCAAAGGTCACCTGAAATAGAAAATAGCTCTCATCTGGAGAGTGACCAAGCCAAAGAGGAGAAAAGCACATGGTGCATTGCAAATATTATTTGATCACTTTAGAATTCAGTCTAGGAAATAAACTTTAAATTCTGTTAGCCAGAAATAGCTACAGCCTTTGAGATCCAGTTTGTCTCGAAACCTTTCCATATAATATATAATATGATAAACAAAATAATTTACTCCATTTCTGGAATATTATTGATTGATTAAGATTCTGACTATCCCAACATGTATAGTACATTTAGTCACTAATGAATTGTAGTGCATTTAGCCATATCTCACCTAATTTCAGAGGCAAATTTCATTTTTACTCTGGGCTTGAGGGTCACTGGGCCCAACCTCAATTTAGCTCCAGAGATATTCTTCCATATCCCCCAGCATTTTACAGATTGGGAAAGCAAGACAAATAACACCAGGAGGTCAAGATGGCCAAAGTTGTTAATGATGATCACACAAGGGAGGAAGGGTACAGATGTTTGCTTTTGCCTCCGACTCCTGGCAATGGTAAGACCATGCCCCCTTCCCTCCTCCCATCTTCCCTCTTTTGAGTGGATGAACTTGGAACACATTTTGAAGCAACTGAACTGACCTGAGGAGAAAGAAGAAAGTGGGAGGAGGAGAGTGAAATAGGAAATATTCAAAGCCCCTGAAAAAATGAGGTGACAGATGATTAACCAGGACTTTCTCTGCCAGACTGGGACAGTATGTTCTCCGCTTGCTTTCATGAGCCGGCCCAGACACA
>NW_024811184.1:0-2795 GCF_019175285.1 Sceloporus undulatus | reverse complement strand
AAAAAAGAAAAAGGGAAGGACACTAATTTGATAACTTCAAGACATGGAAGGACAGTTCTTACCTCAAAGAGACTATGCAGCGCAGGCAGAATCTGTGCCCACATCCTGTTTGATGAGGATTATGAAGGACCAGATGACAATAGGTACATTTGTACCGGTCTTCTAAGATTTCTACAAACTGATAGTCGACATCAGGCTCAAAATCTAGAGAAACTGCACTGGTAGAATTCTGCCGAACGTAGAAATTTGGTACGTGGCCTGCAAGGTCTTCAGAGGCCATGGACAAAGAGCTATAAATGCAAGCACAAAGAGAAAAACACTGAATATATGTTGTCTTACTCTCCATCTCCATTTTCCATGCCAAGACTGTGACCTTTGGGAGAGATCCAGAGAGGGAGAAGGAGGGAGGGAAATGGTGCTTTGTTTCCCCCTTTAGATCTCTTATAACATGCCCCAGTGTTTGACCCTTGACTTATCCACAGTTCATATCAAAATCCATGATTTTGGCCCCCAAAATTGCTCTAGACTTATACAAGAGGTCAACTTATACATGGGTAATAATAATAATAATAATTTTATTTCTATTTCCCGCCTCTCCCTACGGATCGAGGCGGGATCACATCAATATCGACAATACAAATTGCAAAGTGCACAACAGATTAAAAACAACATTATATAACAATACTATACAATACAATACTAATCAACCAGCAGTGTTGCAGTAGGGGAATTAAAGCATCTGAATCGCCATCTGTTTTCCATATTATCAAACCAGAGTGGGAATATTCAACTATAGCAGGTCGGGTGGATATGCCCGCCGGAAGAGATCCGTCTTTAATGCCTTCTTAAGGCTTCTAGTGTGGTATTAGACGGATCTCTTCCGGTAAGTTGTTCCATAATTTTGGGGCCGTGGCTGTAAATGCTTTATGGGAAGAAGTGACCAGTCTAGTTTTTGTGTATTCCAGCAGTTTCTTCCCTGAGGTTCTGAGAGTGCGGGGCAGATTGTGTAGGGAGAGGCGTTCCCTTAAGTAACTCAGGCCCGAACCATGTAGGGCTTTAAAGGTAAAAACCAACACTTTGTATTGTGCCCGGAAGCTAATCAGCAGCCAGTGTAAATATTTTAATCTTTATCTTTTAATCTTTATACAGTATATACTGTTTTTTAACTTTTGTAATAACAGTTTTTAATTTTATTGTGCTTACATCACACTGGATCCCATGTTGGTGGGATAAAAATTAATTAAATAAATAAATCATCATCATGGAAGATGAGATGTGCCACTTTACCAGTCAGAGTTGAGAATATGGGGCTATTTATTTAAACAAAGGTTTGAAAGGATTTCTTTTAATTTTTTTCAATTATAAAACTGAATGTTAGGAGAATGGAAAAACTTAATGTCTTCTTGTAAATTATTAAATAAAGATTTCCAAATACTGTTTTAACTAACCTGTCCCCCCCCCCCAAGAATACAATCTAATGAGTATGTAGATTTTAAAAAACCTACAATTACAAGTATGGTACTATATACAATTACCACTCTGACATTATTCTTGCCTCCTCTAGATCCCTTTTCTCTTACATGTGAAGAAGTAATTTGTGTTGAACTGCACACACCCCATCAAGATTTGGTTCAGTAGTAATCAAAGTGGTTAAGTTGAAGCATATCATACGCCCATACAAGAGAAGTTCATATTTTGTCATTTCTGTTCACACAAAGTCATTTTGATCTTAGGCTAGAGGTAGGAAATGTTTCGCTGATTCAAATACCAATACAATTTCTGTTTTTAAACAAGAAACAGCCATGTCCTCAAAGTATGAAATGAATTTATCTTGCAAGAGAGGCCTTCTCCCAAGAAGCAATTATGAATATATTTATCCAACAGTTTAAAATTCTTATTTTGTACATAACTAATGGGTCACCAATGCAGTGCAATCATGCCATCATATCTAAGTAGGGTTGCCATATCCCGCCTGGGGGCGGGACTTTTCCAGTTTGGGGCAGGGCCACACGGTCCCACCCCAGTTTGGACCCTCCCCTGGTACCTCCCCCCCAGCAAGGCCCTGGAGGCAGCTCCACCCCTCCCCATGGCTGTGTGCCACCCTCCCCGCCTCCCTGCCTGGCTTAGCCTAGAGAGCAGGTCTTCAAGACATCTGCCACTCAGAGCTCTTGCCAGCCCACTTGGTATATATACCCTGCAAGAGGCATTACTTTCAGGTTACAGTGAGAAAAGAAAAAAAGGCCATAAATCGTTCATGTTTCACTGGGAGTCTAAATGCCTCCTCTTTTCAATGTATACCACTCAGTACAGTGGTACCCCGGGTTACGAATTTAATTCGTTCCGCGGCGCCGTTCGTAACCCGAAAGATTTCGCAACCCGAAAAAGCCATAGCCGCTAGCGCTGGAAAGCCGCGATTTCGTGCGAAAAAGCGCCAAAAAGCACCAAAAAATTTTTCGTAAGCCGAAAAAAAAAAAAAACATAACCCGGAACAGTTTTTTCCTATCTAATTTTTTCGTATCCCGGAAATTTCGTAACGCGGTCATTTCGTATCCCGGGGTACCACCGTATTGTTGTAATTCTTTATCACAGGATCGTTTTTGAGGCCCTAAACACCTTTACTTGTAATATGCAAATTTCTCCCGAAGCTGACCAATGGGAAAGAAGCAATCAGCCCTCCTCCATTTGGGTTGGTTTTGAATGGCTTGGTGAAGGAAGAGATTTTGCCTTGCAAGTTGCTGGTAAATAATAGAAGGCTTTGGGGTAGCAAAAGGCTGCATAAATAGTTTGACCCCCCC
>NW_024811183.1:0-2795 GCF_019175285.1 Sceloporus undulatus | reverse complement strand
TAAACTTGCAAACTGCTCCTTTTCCTACCATTTATAATCCAAACTTTTTTGTTCTCTAAAACTTTTGGAATTTCAGATTAATGCTTTATATTTTTACTGTGACTTTGTAGCACCTTTGAGACTAACTGAAAGAAAGAAGTTAGCAAGCATGAAATTTCATAATCTACTTCCTCAGATGCATTTGCTTGAAGAAGTAGACTTAAGTCTACGAAAGCTCATGCTGCCAACTTCTTTCTTTCAGTTGGTCCCAAAGATGCCACAAGATCTCTTGACATACTTATTTTACAGACTAACACGGCTCTATCTTTGAATTATATTTTTACTATAATTGATTATCTGAACTGACTATGAAGCTTATTGCACACATTTTCCCTGTTATGGGAATGGAAAGGGAACTCTTGGGGCCGTTCGTGACCTGGAAAAAACGGATTTTATCACACAGCAAATTGTCCTCAAAATGGCCCTTTTCCATTCCGCGGTGCCAAGCCATCCCCTTTCAGTGCTGAGGAGCATTAAATGTTCGGGTTGGAAGTTTTCTGACTGAGCAAAATGGCACCCCTCAGCACTGAAAGCGCTATGTACATGGATGGCACTATACAAACACAGTAACAATAATAATAATGAATGTCATTGGGCCAGCCCTAACCCCCCCCCCAACATACTCTGCTGCCTTCAGAAGATGTGGACAGCCCTGGCTCACCAACAGTGCTTTTGGTGTCCCCATTGTTGATGGCAGCAAAATGTTTTGGGCCAGTCCTGCTTGCTTTTCACTTCTTCCTTGATGAAATTTGAAAACATTACTATTTTGGACGATAGTTCCCAAAAGCTGGACATGGTGGCTGGAAGATTTGGGGAGTTCTCCAAAAAAGTTAGTAGTTCTGTGTCTCTCACCTCCTGTGAAGGCAAACAACTGAGTCATTAAGGGTGGAGGGGAGCTACAGCTGGCTTCTTTCTGGCTTGGACTGGAGATTTAAAGGACCCACATCTAATGACTATTAGGATTTGAGTCTCTCAGATTTCCTGCTGCAGTTTATAGAAATATGCTTTGTGTGCTTATGGTATTTTAATAATGGATGGTGGAATGTTCTTTGATGGGTTACCAATGATGTTGGTTACTTCTATTCCTTTCAATGGTTTATGAGCAGATGTGTGGGGAGAAGTGATTGGGTTGGAAGATTCACAGCAAACCTCATGAGAATAGCTGGCATGGGGTTGGAAGGAGGGGTGACCCTGGGAAAGAAGAAATGCCAGAGTGCAAGCCCACTCAAAGTTTGAATTGCTGTGTGATTTTAATGTGTTGAGTAACTGCCAATGCCTCAGTCTTGGTAACATAAGGCTACTAATAGAGAAGGCTAAATAACTCAAAGAACTAGAAATTCCAGAATTCCATAGCATTGACTATGGCAGTTAAAGCAGTGTCAAACCTCACTGATTCTGCACTGTGGGTGCAGCCTCTGTTTTGTGTGTGATGTTGCATTTACACCACCACATCGAAACATCACAATGTGGGTACTGGTCAATGTGTATTGGTCAAAAGGCAGTGCTACCTCACACGTGCAAGGGCCATGCATTGGCTAGGAGTAACATCATTGTAATTAGAATAGAAATTCAATAATCCCACATGTGTTAAACTCCTAAATGATATCACTTCAGACTGCACAGAGAGATGGATTGTACAGATGGTTCAGTGGTATCTTGTGATGAAACACTTCCTGCACATAATAAAATTAGCATGATAGAGAGAATTTATGTTTTAGTTGCTCTGTTATTGTTTTCATGCAAGGAAATATTCAGATGGTTGATTAGAAAATGCTTTATCTGTAGTGTGAAACAGTCCAGCAGATATAGGGAAATTCCTTTCCCCACATTTGTTGTGACATGCAGAGATGGATAAACTTGTCAGTTTCAATTTTCTTCTGTATTGAATTTTCCTGCCTTTCAGTTCAGTCTGTCTTGTTTCTGCATCAGTTTACAAAATTTAAAAAAAAAAGAGAGCTGAAAATCCGTATGTATTTCTGTGTGCATTACTTCTAATATATGCATTTTGTATGCAATTTTGCCAATATATGCAATTTTTCAGATAGTCTCCCCATAAGTAACACTGTTTTGTACACTTTTCATTGACTTTTATTATTTATTTATTTAACTGTTTCTAGCTTATCTTATAGTGAAAGAATTGTTGGCAAGGAGCAATCAAATTGGTTTAAAACTACCTAAAGTGATCGAGACCATTTCAGTGTATTTTAAATGGAATATGCAATTTTTGTTCAGAAAGCAATACTACAAAATTTTAAGATGTGCAGCAAATATGGAAGAATAACTGCGCTCTGTTACAGTTATTGATTTGGGAGGTTTGAATTTGGTGAGATTTTATCAAAATGAATGAAAATTTTCCCTATCCTTAAAGACAGGCAACCCTTCATTCGAAGAATACAGGAAATCTTTCCAGCGAGAAAGTCTAGGAAATCCACCTCCCAACTCCTTGTCAGATTGTGGACAAAGATAGAACAAAGGTTCTATTATGCAGAATATCCCAGATTTGAATGAAAAAACCTGCTATGTCTTCTAGGTTATGGTTAGGAAGCCCAGTAAACATGCCACATGGGAGAGAAATAAAAGGCTAGATGAACCAAGTAACTCAGTCTTTCCCTCTTCATTCAAATGTTTTTAATAGCTCAGGTGTGCTGAAGATTGGTAGTCTTGTAGGCAGACGTTTTGTAGTCTTTGACTAGGAGAACAATCTTTTCTTCTGACCAGCATATGGCCACTTCTGTTCAAAATATTTGCCAGAAGCT
>NW_024811182.1:0-2796 GCF_019175285.1 Sceloporus undulatus | reverse complement strand
TCCTATGCCCTGAAATGGAGGAGATTTTGCCTCTTCCTTGACCGAAAAGGCTTGTCTCCTGCTCAGGTTTCCACTCCAGGGGTGCTGGAGTTTTTGATGGCACTTTTGGATGAGGGGCTGTCCCTCACATCCATCAAATGCTACTTGTCTGCCATTTGTGCCAAATACCAGTTCGGGGGGAGGGTTTCTTTCTTCAAGGACCCCTTGGTGAAAGGGTTCCTGAAGGGTTGTGTCAACCTGTATCCTCCTGTGTCGGTACCAACGCCGGCTTGGAGTTTGGAGACGGTACTGTCCGCTCTCCAATCCAAGCCCTTTGAACCGATGGCCACAGCGGACTTGAGACTACTGACTTGGAAAACCACTTTTCTGGTGGCCATCACCTCTGCCCGCCATGCGGGCGAACTCTGTGCCTTGCGGAGGGACCAGCCCTTCCTGAGGTTTCACAAGGACAAGGTGATCCTTCGGACAGACATTACATTCTTGCCGAAGGTTGTGTCTGCTTTCCACATGTGCCAAGACATTGTGTTGCCTACTCTCGCATCCAGCCCGACTTCGGATGCGGAGCGAACCCTGCACTCTCTTGATGTCAGGAGAGCACTGGCGTTTTATTTGGACAGAACTGCTGCCTCCAGTCGGTCCGAGAGACTTTTCCAATGCTACTCGGAACCAAAGAAAGGGTTGCCCGTCTCTGCGCAGAGGTTTTCCAAATGGGTGGCTGGTACCATCCACCTCTGCTATAAACTGATGGGCAAACCTCTCCCTGGCAGGGTTCGGTCTCACTCCACAAGGTCAATGGCAGCATCCTCTGCATTCCTGTCGGGGATTTCCTTGGAGGATGTCTGCAAGGCTGCGGTGTGGTCCCAACCTTTAACCTTTATCAAACATTACAGGTTGGACACCAGGGCCATCCGAGACGCAGCTTTCGGGAGGGCTGTGTTGGTTTCAGGGTTGCATTGATTGCACTACTGATGTTTGAGTTCTTGTGTTCATGTACAGAATGACACTGTTTTTACATTCTGTTGAATGTTGGTTGCACAATGTCTATGGGACCGGTCTTGCATGACCTCTGTTCCCTCCTCAGGTTTAGCAATGTTTGCTATGTTGACTTTCATGAACAAAAAAGACTGACCCTCACCAAGATCTCAAACGATCTCTTGTGGGCCAAGGCAAGCGGCCTCTACTCTATTCTCATTCTTCTTGATTTGTCTGCGGCCTTTGACACTGTTGATCACTGTCTCCTGGTTGATTTACTTTCTGACCTTGGGTTCTCCGACTCTGCTCTCGACTGGTTTAAATCTTACTTGTCAGACAGATCTTTTGCAGTGGTCACGGGTGGTCAGACTTCGTCCTCTGTTCCCCTATCTGTTGGAGTTCCCCAGGGCTCTGTCTTGGGTCCCTTTCTGTTCTCTCTATACACACTGTCCCTAGGTAAACTCATCAGTTCTTTTGGTTTCTCCTACCATCTGTACACCGATGACACTCAGCTGTATCTCTCCACCCCTGACCTTTAGACGGGGCTTGAACAGCAAGTTTCTTCTTGTCTGACTGCCATCTCTCAGTGGATGCGGCTTCGGCGCTTGAAGCTTCTTGTCTTTCCTCCTAAACCCACCCTTCACTATTCCTTTTCTGTTTCTGTCGACGACACTTCTATTCAACCGGTTCATCAAGCCTGCAATCTTGGCTTCATTTTTTTACTCTTCTCTGTCATTTATTCCCCAGATCCAAGGCCTGTAGATTCTTTCTCCACAACATTGCCAAGATCCGTCCATTCCTCTCAGCCTCTACTGCTAAGACTCTGGTCCATGCCCTAGTGGTTTCACGACTAGATTATTGTAACCTCCTTCTGACAGGGCTTCCTCTTTCACACCTCCATCCTTTAATCTCCGTCCAGTATTCAGCTGCCCGTATTGTCACATCCGCTCGCTGCTTTGACCATGTTTCTCCTCTTTTATCCTCCCTTCATTGGCTCCCCTTCCCCTTCCGCATCCGGTACAAGCTTTTGTTATTGACTTTCAAAACCCTCTATGGATTGGCCCCTCCTTACTTATCTGACCTTCTTTCTCCTTACATTCCTACTCGCACCCTCCGCTCTTGTAGTCAAGGTCTCCTGTCACAGTGTAGGACTACCACTGCCCCCTCCCGAATTCATCCCTTCTTGCTTGCTGCCCCTTACTCCTGGAACCTTCTTCCCCCACATGCACACCTCATCACTTCTCTACCCAGTTTCAAAACTGAGTTAAAGACTATATTGTTTAGAGAAGCGTTCCCAGAGGCGAGCCCCTCTCTGACCCAGGAAGCCTCCTTTTAACCATCCATTAAGAAACCAAGCCCTTCCTCCAGTCCATCTGCCTTGGTCCAGGCCTCGGAGGTGGAGAAGAACTGCTGGACCTGATCCCATTCCCCACCACCACTACTTTCTCCTTTTGTGTCGTGTCTTCTTAGATTGTAAGCCTGAGGGCAGGGAACCGTCTAACTAAAAGATTGTATGTACAGCACTGTGTAAATTTACAGCGCTTTATAAATAAAGGTTTATTATTATTATTATTATTATTATTATTATTATTATTATTATTATTATGTGGCTGAGAGAGCATGACTCCCCCCAAAAGCTAACCTATCCCAGGGTTTCTTGCTAAGGATTGTTCTGAGGGGCTTGCCATTGCCATCCTCTGAGGCTGATGGGGGGGGGGGGGTTGGCCAAACAGTGTGATGTAGATGAACATCATTTCATTGCCATTAAAAAAAAACACCTGAGAATAATCAACATAGTGGCTCCATTTTAAATCAGTACAAATA
>NW_024811181.1:0-2796 GCF_019175285.1 Sceloporus undulatus | reverse complement strand
TTCCATTGATTTGATCCAGTGATTCCCCATAGGGTATTGCTTCTATGGTTCATAGTGGCACCATTTTGGGACAGACTGGAGCAGGGCCGGACGCAGCTGCATGGGGAGGTGGCGTCACCGGGGGGGGGGGGTCGGGAAGGTCCCCTCCGCCACCAGCGAGCCTCAGGTCACAGGCCAGCCCAGGGAGCGACAAGGATGCAGAGCGTCCAGAAAATGGAGCTCCCCGGCCCAGGGATTAGGCACCAGTGAGCCCTCCCCCGGTCAGACCCCCCTAAGCCAGACAGGGGCCCACAGCTCAGAAGGGAAAGAGGAAGGGGCTTCATGCTCTTCCTCTGATTCAGAGCGCTCCCACCTCCCACCAATT
Organism: Sceloporus undulatus; assembly: GCF_019175285.1. Taxonomy (NCBI): domain Eukaryota; kingdom Metazoa; phylum Chordata; class Lepidosauria; order Squamata; family Phrynosomatidae; genus Sceloporus; species Sceloporus undulatus. The sequence goes on along the minus strand of NW_024811181.1, from coordinate 2,432 downwards.
TGTAGGTACACACACACACAAGCCTAGTGTCTACCTCAGGCAGCAGGAACTGTCAATTTTGCTGAACAAAGAAAGATGTGTCAAAATATGTACTTCTTTTTCAGATCCAACTTCAAGTGACAGAAATGTTAAACGATATACACGAAATGAAAGTGAAAATACAGGTAAATGTAAGTTTTTGAATATTTACCCTCAACCCCAAACCCACTTGCTAAAAGGACCAAATACATTCTACAGTATATGTAGGTGCCACTTTCATTTAAACCTGCATATGTCACAGAAAGGAAGCTAGCCATAGTTAGCATATACCATAGTTAGCAGTGGTACCCCGGGATACGAAAGCACCGCGTTACGAAATTTCCGGGATACGAAAAAATTACATAGGAAAAAACTGTTCCGGGTTACGTTTTTTTTGCTCAGGGAGGCTTCTGAAACTTGCTGGATGTTTTGGTTTTAGGTTCTTGAAGAAAAAGAGAAAACTCTGAAGGATGAGTTGTCAACAGTTGTGAAAGACAAGACTCGGTAAGACTGAGTCCAATCCCCCCCAGCATGTCAGCTGAATGGAAGCCATAGTGATTCTGCGGCAGAGGGTCACTATAGCTTTGACTGCAATATATGTAATGTTACTGAACGAAAAAGATATTTGGGAACAGCTGAGATTGCTTATATTTTAAATTCTTTATAAAGAAAAAAACTAATAGATGCAGCAGGACTTGATAATTTTGGATTACAACTCCCATCTGCTGTAATTAACAGGTGGTATAAATATCATTTAGTAACTTTCTTTGTATATTACCTTTCTAAAATATGTTAATAATCCAGTCTATTCTTATTTCTTCCAGATGTCAGTTTCAAGAAAGTTCTTTGAACCTTCATCCAAAGAGCTTGATGTATGAAATAGCCAGGGCTGAACTGGTAATTAACTGTTTTACCCAATAGAAAGAAAACTATCTGGTCAGCCTTGTAAACACACATTTTAGTTCTACAGTCATATTACTAGTTGAACCAGAATCTATTAACCATTTGGAATCTTTTCTATGTTTCTCTTTTATCATTGTGGCACGCTCCTCCTTCTTGTTGCAACTGCCTCTGAAAAATGTCGGCTTTGTTCTGTGTGCTGGAAATGAATGTGTCACGGTAAGTACTCAACGTTTGTATTTCTTTTTATCTATAGGAAGAACAAATGCAGAGAGGACCCAATATTTTGAAAAAGCAGCCTTTTTGGTGGTAAGTTAGTGAAGAACACATTTATTGTTTGTTAACATTTATTATACAGTACCATTCATCTTTTTAAAAAATCCATAAATGTCTTACAGCACATACATCTTAAGAAGTAACAACATGACTCATTTACATAAAAAGCCTTCTTTAAATGACTGATGTATCGCCAGCATCTGTGGCTGGCATCTCCTTTCCATATCGACCAACTCCTTTTCAGATAGCCCCCAAACCCCACAAAAAAACACTTATGCATTCTTTTTAACCCATCAGCAAACAGGGACACTTAAACAAAGGCCAAAATCAAATGGCTTTTTCACTTCTTTTTTACTTTATCCAATGACGACTTTGTTTTTATTATTCTTTCATAGGGCACTGATAGTCTGGATCTTAAAAGTGGTGTGGCAGATTGCAGGAATTTTGTTGGTGATGCTTCTATGTTTTCTAGTCAGCCTCTTCATTTTAATTGCAAATCTTCAAGCTTATACTGTTACAGAAGCATATCATCGCCCTATACTGAAGTTTCTGGGCTTTTATTTCCAGCCATATATTGAATTGTACAATACAGGCATCTTACCAAACTGATTTCCTGAAAAAAGGAAATAAATCTGTTTAAAATAAACTTTTCTAAATTCTAGGTCCCATTGGTCTCTTATTGACATAGAAGCAGGCAGACTATTAACACCTAGCAGTTCCTGCAAAGCAAAGCAAAAAACAAACAAACATACATAGGCTGGATGGCCTTATATTGAGCTCGGAAGCGGATGGGCAGCCAATGGAGATCTTTAAGCACAGGTGTTATATGGCTGGTCCTGGGAGCACCAGTGACCAGCCGCGCTGCCATGTTCTGCACCATTTGCAGCTTCCGAGTTTGGTATAAGGGTTGCCCCATGTAGAGTACATTACAGAAATCCAGTCTCGAAGTTACCAGAGCGTGTACAACAGTTTCAAGGTCCCTCTGGGCCAGGTATGGGCGCAGCTGGCGAATCAGCCGAAGCTGATAACAGGTACTCTTGACCGTCGCATTCACCTGAGCAGTCTATGACCAATTTACACATGTAATGAGGATAAGGTTAATGGAATTTATGCTGGAAATACCCCATGAGTCAATGGCAGAATGCATCCATTAGCAGGCCTTGCTTGCCTGTGACCTTGGTCATGCTTTTTGTAGCAGAAGACACATAAGAAAACAATTCCTGATCACCTTCATGTGG
>NW_024811180.1:0-2796 GCF_019175285.1 Sceloporus undulatus | reverse complement strand
AAAGGGTCACTACAAATCAGCTGTCAAATAAATAAAGCTTAAATGGCACAGGACTGTAACACTCTCTGATGGAGGCACATTGTAAAGTAAGCATCTGAGTTGGATTTGTGTAGGCTGAAAATTACAATTACTCATTGGGCAGTGGTGAAGACCCAGAAACTGAAACAGTTACTGTGATCAACTGAACAGTGTCCATGCTGGTTTGGGCATTATTTGTGTGTCCATGTGCCTTCATGTTGCTTGTCAAGTTATGGTGACCCAATGGATTTCATAGGGTTTTCTTAGACAAGGAATACTCAGAATTGGCTTTGCCAGGTCTTTCCTCTGAAGTATAGCCTCCCATCGAAGTACTAACCAGGGCTAATCCTGCTTAGCTTCCACAATCAGATGGGATCTGGTACCTTTAGGGTTATATGTGTAAAAAAAAAAAAAAAGGTAACTTCCAAACTCTTGAGAGGATCCTCTGCCCATCCAGATGTTATAGAAACTACTAGTCATTGGCCAAGCTGGCTGGGATTTATGGGAAACAGCACACAGAAACATTTAGAAGGCTCCCAGCTCAACTCTAGGAACTGATGCTTACAGGTCACTAGTGGTCCTATGGAGAGATGGGTAGGGTATTTATTTGAGTGTTAGATTAGAACTCTGGCAGACCAAGGTTGGAGTCTCTGCTCAGCCATGGAAACTTACTGGGTAACCCTGGGTATGTCATACTCTCTCAGCCTCATAGGAAAGCAGTGGCAAACCCGCTTTGAACCAGTTTTGCCAGAAAAACCCTTAGGGTCACCATAAGTCAGAAATGAATTGAAGGCACACAGCAACAAGGTGATCCCACACTTCAAATTGAGGGAAATCTTGAGTGGAGTGCTCAGGATTTTGTCCTGGGGCTGTCATTCTTCAACATTTTTACCAATGACTCAGATTATGAGTAGAGGAAATGCATGTCAAATTCCCGATGACAGAAAACTGGAAAGTGTAGCTAACATATTGGAAAACAGGACCTTGATAAAACAGAAAACCAGGCTGAGATAAATGGAATGAAATTCTATAAAGGCAAATACAAAATTCTGCATTTAGGTCACAAACCCCAAACTAAACAAATGTACAGGTATAGAATGGAGGATACTTGGCTTAGTAGTAGTACTTGTGGAAAGGATCTTGGGATTACTACTGATCATAAAGTTAAACTTGATCCAGCAGTGTGATACTGTAGCAAAGAAGGCAAATAATATTTTAGCTATTATTATTAGAACCATGGTTTCCAAGTCAAGGGATGTAATATTTCCACTATATTCTTCACGAGCCAAGCCTCATCTGGAGTACAGTTGGCCCTCTATATCCACGGATTCTTTATCCATGGATTCAACCATCCATGGCTTCAAAGTATTTTAAATATATATATAAATTCTGAAAATCAAACCTAGATTTTACCATTTTATATAAGGGATACAATTTTACTGTGCTATTGTATTTAATGGGACATGAACATCCATGGATTTTGGTATACACGGAAGGTCCTGGAACCAAACCTCAGTGGATACCAAGGACCTGTATTACATTTAATTCTGGGCACCTCATTTGAAGAAGGAAACAGATAAGCTGGAGAAAGCTCAGAAAAGGGCAACAAAGATGGTAACAGGAACAAAACAGAAGAGGAAAGGTTGAGCAAGCCGGGCATGTTCAGCAAGAGAAGAGAAGACTGAGGGATGACATGATAGCACTCTTTAAATACCTCAAGGGTAGACATAGAGATGAAGGTGCAGGCCTGTCCTCTGCTGCCCCAGGGGTAGGGACAGGTCTAATGGTTTTAAGTTACAGGAAGGCAGATATCGATGGAGTTTTAGTTTTAGAAGGAACTTCTTGAGAGTGAGAGTGGCCTGGTAATAGAATCAATTGCCTAGAGAAGTGGTGGGGTCTCCTTCTCTAGGTGGCTTCAAAAAGAGGCTGGACAGCTACCTGCTGGGGTGCTCTAACTGGAAATCCTGCTGGTAGTGGTGGCAACTCAATGCTCTATGAGCCTCCTTCCAGCTCTATGAGTCTACCTGATCCTACTAGCAGTGAATTTTACTAATAAAGCCACTCAGCTAACTTTTCCAAGTAAGTGATTTGGTTCTGGTCATACTCATTTTGAAATGCTAAATGAAAAAAGGTAGGGTTTAGAGATAGGCTCAAAAGCCCCTATTTTTATCTATAAGCCCTTTATTCTGATCCCAGAAACTCAGAGCTGCTTGGATTGATCCAGTTGAGTAGGAAAGGGCTCAACATATACTTAAAGATTATTTAAAGTACACAAACACAACACTAAAATATGCATTTAAGCCTTCCTCACCCTCCTTGGTAACGTGAGACAGAACACAGAAGTAATTCAATGGCCCTTATCAGACAACGGGTTTTGCAGCTCCAATCCGGAGTCACTCCTGATCCATGCGAGTTCATGTTAAAATGTGATGTATTATCACACGGGATTGCGTTCTATGGGGAGTACTTCTGAGCCAGATCCAAAGTCAATCCAAAATGACTCCTGATTTTTGTGAATTTGGTAACAAGTGAATTCACAAAAATTGTTTCCAAGCCCACTTTGATTTCAATCCGAATTTGTCTGGTGTGGAATGCAACTTTACTTCCATCCTGGTACACCCCCCCAAAGCTCCAAGGTGGCAAATTTCCCATGATGCAGTGCTGCAATTTTGCTCCATTTGCTTTCAGTACTCCTTCAAGAACAGAGGCTACATAATATTTCTTTAATAATAATAATAATAATAATAATAATAATAATAATAATAATTTCTTTCCTGC
>NW_024811179.1:0-2796 GCF_019175285.1 Sceloporus undulatus | reverse complement strand
CCTTTCGTAACCCGAAAATTTCGTAACCCGAAACACTTTCCCGTTAGCACTGGAAAGCCTATAGCTGCACTTTGCAGCATTTGAATTTCGCGCCGAAATGAATTTCGTAACCCGAAAAATATTTCGTAACCCGAAACAGTTTTTGCCAATCCAACTTTTCCGTATCCCGGAAATTTCGTAACCCGATCATTTCGTATCCCGAGGCACCACTGTATCTGTTTATGTTTTTCAGTTATATTTTGTTGAGTTGAGGATTTAATTGTTTTTAGTATAGATTATTGCTTTAGTTTATAAATTTGTGTGGGGATTATGGGTGGTGGGATAGGTTAGGTAGATGGGGGCCTGGGATTTGTTGCAGCTGGTTAGAATAGTTTTGGGATTGGTAGCTTTTGGAATTGGTGGGATGTTGGCTGAAGAAAGTTGGGGGCCAGTATTAACAGAAAGGGCTAGTTTCTTGGAATGGCAAAGGGGGGCTTGTTACCTGTGGGCCATTGACTGTGGGAATTGGAGGAGGTGGCTAGGTTTGGAAGAGGGCGATGTTTTAGGTTTTGGGGTTTTAATGTATTTGGGTTGGGGAGGACAGTTCTGACTTAAATGCTCAATTTCTGACTATGTTTTCTTAATAAAGTTCTTTGCTGTTTCAATACATTGGACTCATTGGTGTACAGAAGTTCTGCATTTGCACAAAATTGACCCTTTCTTCTCTCCTCAGCCCTCAGCGCCATTCCCAGCTATAAAAACAGTGGCAAACACACACACACACACATATATACACACACTCAGAGAGACAGAGCTATATGTACATAGCATAGCCTTCCCAGCCTTTCCCTTATGAGTCCAGCTCTGCAGCTTGGGCTCCATTCCGGAAGGAAGGAAGGAAAAAAGGCCGTAGTCCTTCCCTTCTTCCAAAGGCTGACAGTGGAATAAACAGCAGCAGCAGCAAGGGCCTTAGGATCCGTGCACATGCTCAGAAAGGGCCTTTGGGGCATCTTCGCATGCACACTCTCAGCCCCTGAAGCTGCTGACCTTGCAGCCTGCTCTGAGGGAGGGAAGTGCCCTCAGTCATTTGGGGGAATGGCTGGGGGGGTCTTCTGAGGGAGTTGGGTTGTTGTAAGAAGGAAGGAAACCCAGATCTCTCCCCTCAAAAAAGAAAGGCAAGGAGCCTGCACGGCCTCCTCTCCCTCTTTCCTTCCCTGCCCCCTCCTGGGGGATTCCTTGGGGCCCAGGTACTTGGGGGTTATTATTTGAAAACAGGGCAGGGGGAACCTTGGAGAGAGGCATGACCATGGAGGGGAGAGGGATCCAAAGGTAAAAAAGGTCTTTGAGAAACCCCTTCCCTCCTGGAAAGTGGGGCAGAGGAGAGATCCTCCCTTCTGATGCCTCATTTAGAGAAGAGTTTTGTGCCAAATAGAAAGCATCACACAGGTTAGGATTCAATAGCATTGGAAACAACATTTGTCGGGGGGGGGGAGTTTTCTCTGGAGTCTTGGAGGAAAGGGCTCTGGGGGGGACAGGGAGCAGAGACCAAGTCTAGGACAAAGCCAAGAGGAGGGAGATGGAGGGACCCCAAAGCCCCTTCTGAGAAGACTCACACCCCGGGCAACCTGGGAACTAGGTTTAAAGGCCCACAGGATCTGGATTAGGCACCCCTCCCCATATACATATCTTTCCCTTCACAACAACCCTGTAGAGATGGACCAGCAGTTAGACCCACAGCTCCAGAAAGAATGCCTTCCTCCCAATTCTGGGAACATGCTGAAAAGGCCTTGGACCCCCTTGAAGGAATGTACATTAAAAGAGGAGAAGGAAGGAATAAAGGAGTGAAAGTGCCAAGGGAAGAGAAGCATAAAGGGACTGTTGAAGTTGGGGGGAGACCTGGGACCTGACTCAGGCACTTTCTCCCCGGAACCCATTATGAGAGCCTTCCACAGCTCACTATGATGCTTTAAATGACTATTTCACATAATATCTCTCAGATAAGAGCCAACTTGGACATCAGCATTATTGCAGAGGCTGTAAGTGAGGTGTCCATAAGTAAGATCATACTGGATCAATTTGAATCTGAGTACTGAGGATGTGGACAAGCTCCTTGTAAGTGTGAAGAGGAGAACTTGCCCTCCCAACCCTTGCCCTTTTTATATCACCTGAGATATATCATAGATGCATCTCTTAGGGAGGGCTATTTTCCATCATGCTTAAAAGAAGCGGTGTTACAGCTGTTTATGGAAAAGCCCTCCCTAGATCCCTTGGAGATGAACAATTACAGACCGGTCTCCCATCTCCCATTTCTAAACAATCTGATTGAGAGGGCAGTTGCTCTTCATCTCCAAGGAGTCTTGGATGAAACAGATTATCTGGATCCATTTCAAACTGGCTTCAGGATGGGATACGGAGTCGAAACTGTTATAGTTGCCTTAGTAAATGATCTTTGCTTCAAGGGGGGTGTAATTTACCAAACTTTAAGCTGTATTATTATGCAGCTTGTCTCAAATGGTTAGAAGAATGGTTCAAATTAGAAAACAAGAATTTATTGAATATAGAAAAAGCTAACCTGAATCTTGGTATACATGTATATATGTGGTATACAAAACCAAAAGATAGTAATACTTTTAACCATCATGAAGATCATTGCTTAAAGTATGGTATAAAATGAGACATCAATTTTGGGTGTCATTGCAAAAGGCCTATTACAATCGAACAAAGGACAAAGATACTCCATGGCTAAGATATGGAGAATTAATAAACAAAACACCAGAAGGAAAATACAATATGAAATCTATGGAAGAACTTAATGAA
>NW_024811178.1:0-2796 GCF_019175285.1 Sceloporus undulatus | reverse complement strand
CAACCCTCTACCAACATGAAAGACCAAAAAACAAAACAAAACAAAAAAAACCCAACCCAAATATAATTTACACAGTTAAAATAGTTATAATAACTATGAAATAATTAAAAACAGGCAATGGAGTAGAACAACCAGGGGTGGACAGGCTTATCTTTGGGAGGTTAGTCTGGGAAGGCCTGCTGGAAGAGATCCATCTTGACAACTTTTTTTGAAGGCATCAAGGGTAGTAATATGATGGATCTCCTCTGGCAAGTCATTCCACACTTTTGGAGCAGCCAATGAAATTTACTGATGATGTCATGTTGTCTTATGATTTGTCTGAACTGTAACAACCTCCATTAAATTATTTTGGTCTAGTTAGAGTTCAGGCTTCATTTGCAATCAGACCCTTTTATTTGTTTGTTTGGCAGTCTGTGGTATTGACACAACCCTCCTTCAACACCACATTCAAATGACTTTATTTTCTTTCTCCCAACTTTCTTCACCTGCCTGCTTTCACAACAATGCACAGAAATATATCTTATTAATTCCTTCTTAACTGTCCTTCCAAGTGCTAATATTTATCTGATTTCTTAACTACTGTCTTCATTAGCATTTATGATTGGGACAATGTATACAAGATCTTAAGCTATTTCAGTGTTTCTCTTTTATGTAATTCTTACATATATTGCTTGCATTATCTTTTTATATCATCTTGATCATATAATGTGCCCTCTTATTGGTCATATAGGATCCTTGTTGTTGTGTGCCTTCAAGTTGTTTCCAACCTATGTCAACCTTATGGTGAACCTATCATGTGGTTTTCTTGGCAAGATTTGTTCAGAGGAAGTTTACCATTGCTTCTCTTGAGGCTGAGAGCATGTGACTTGCCCAAGATCATCTGTGGGTTTCATGGCCAAAGTGAGAATCGAATTCTGGTCTCCAGAATCATAGTTCAGATATCAAACCACTAGGATCCTTACTCTTGGTTCAAATCTAATCTCTTTGATTTGTTGGATCTTCGTTGTTGTTGTCTTCTTCTGTTTTTCTGCTTTATTATAATAGTTCTCTTTGTCCTTACTGGCAAGTCACTGAAGAGTTGCATATAGGATGCTGACCCAGTTTTGCCATCTTTTATTTTTGCTTCTTGCTTGCCCTTAACTATTTGAATAGAACAGATAGTCCTAAATTAGCACTGCAAAATGTTAAGTGATAGTTTCATGTTTGTTATTAAATCTGTAGATTTTTTAAATGTCATACACAAGGAATGCACTGATAGAAAATGATCAACTTGCAGAGATGGATATAATGACAGTATATGGGAAATGATTTTATAAAGGTCAGACTGCTGTTAATCTGGTCCTGTATTGTCTAATCTGATTGGCCAATGATCTACTGCCTACTATTGGCCCTTTAATTGTAAAAGATACAAGGTGCTCATTGGGGCTGAGCCTGGATCTCTCTGTATGCAAAGCAAATTCTCAATACCAGAGTGTGAACTATGGTGGTGGTGGGGAATTATTATGAGCATGGCCAGGGGGTTGAACAGGAATTTCCCAACACCACCTTCTGGGTCTGCCCCTCCAGGATAGTCAAGAACTACTGCATAACAATGCCCCCAAGTCACATCCTAGAAAAGCGACTCAGAAGGTTACCATGGTTGATGGTGTCGAAAGCCACTGAGAGGTCTAGCAGGATGACACTCCCTCTGTCCAGTTTACTGCATAGGTCATCCACCAAGGTGGCCAAAGCTGTCTCTGTCCCATAAGCAGGTGTGAAGCAAGATTGATATGTAACTAGATATTCTGTCTCACCCAGAAATCCCTATTGATTCCCATCAACAAATGCTGTTCCGTGTAAGCTTTCCATGCACAATACTAGCACTGTAAGAATCTTTGGTTAGTCCTCTGAGCACTGTTTGAGCTGAACCAGTTACTGTCAAGATAAGTCCCTCAGCCTTTTTCAAAAGCTGATGCACAGTCGAACATTATGAGTCTCCCCAATTTTGCTGGGATTCTTTCCTCTGCAACTTTCCCTCCAGAGTGTTAAAACAGGAATAACAATTGTGAAGTGGAACAGTAGAGTTCCTGACTGGATGGAGGGGGAAACCTTTTTCCATATATCCATGCACACGAGGCCTTTCTATATATGTCTTAATGAACACCTGACAATTTGAGGACAGAGTCTTTCCATCCATCCATACGTATTCATTACTAAAACTGTGTCCATGTTTGAGGGGGCACTTTGCAGGCTTACCTGAAATTGATAGGGGAAGGATTATTTCATTTGCCCAGTACACAGAATCATGCTATACTGGATGATTACAGAAAAATAGAATAGTACAATACTGCAGTACTTAGATCTTGCATCCCATCAATACCCAGAACATTACATTTGTTGTTGCTATTGTATGCCTTCAAGTTGTTTCCAACTTATGGCAATCCTAAGGGCACTACAAAGGTGCCAACAGGGGGTGGGTGGGGGAGGCAGAATATGGGGTGAACAAGACAATCAGTAGCAGTGGACCTCACAAGAGTGTTAAGACTCTAGCAGCCTTCTAAAAATTCCAAGTATTGATGCCAGGTCTATCCATTAAAATGGCTTATATCTGTAGATCCTTTGGTGGGATATAGACCGCCAAATAGTATGTATACAATACGTACTAGGGTTAGGAAGGGGTGGTGCTTCCGCACCCCCTAACCCTAGTACGTATTGAATACGTACAAGATGGCGGCGCCCTGTTCATACGGGCGCCGCCATCTTTACGTATCGGACGCTGAGCATCCGTACGTGTCGCAGCCTTTATGACGTAGCGAG
>NW_024811177.1:0-2796 GCF_019175285.1 Sceloporus undulatus | reverse complement strand
GGGTTACGTTTTTTTTTTTCGGCTTACGAAAAAAAAATTTGGTGCTTTTCGGCGCTTTTTCGCATGAAACGCGGCTTTCCAGCGCTAGCGCCTATGGCTTTTTCGGGTTACGAAAAAAATCGGGTTACGAACGCCGCGGCGGAACGAATTAATTTCGTAACCCGAGGCACCACTGTACTTTCTTCCCTGATACATTTTAACAATAAAGCAGCATTTCTGTATATGCATTTTCTCCACACCATGCATAACTGCACCAGCTTTTATCATGCCAATTTTAATTGTCGTTTTCTATGCCTTAAAACAGTGATGGCGAACCTATGGCACACGTGCCAGAGGTGGCACTCAGAGCCCTCTCTGTGGGCACATGTGCCGTCACCCCAGCACAGAGTTTGCCAGAGTTTGTTACTGGAAAGCCAGAGGGACACGGCACTTCAGAATAAATAAGTGAGTTTTGGGTTGCAATTTGGGCACTTGGCTTCGAAAAGGTTCACCATCACTGCCTTAAGATCTCCCAAATGTTTTAACTTCGTGCACCTTCTTCCTTGCGCTCCACAGCTGCCAATATTGAGATTAACTGGTGGAAAGCTCAGTGGTGAGAGTGATGATTCATACAAGGAAATACTATTTTACACAATGCACAGGCAAACTATAGAATTCACTATAGTTTGGTTACTTAGTGATGGCTTCTCATTAGGATAGTTTTTAAAAAGAATAAGCCAAATCCACACATCTCTCAACAGCTACTAGTCAAGATGGCTAGCAGCTATTCAGGGCTAGAAGTCATGATGGCTGTATTTTGAGTACACCTCTCAATACCATAGCTGAAGGATAGACGGAGGAAAGTGATATAGAACTCATACACTGCTTGTGACTTCTAATAAGCATCTGATCGATCACTAGGAAACAGAATCGTAATCTAGAAACCCTTTAGCCCAACCCAGTGTAGCTATTTTTTCACAGCTGTAACAGATTTGCATTAATGAGTTTTGACAGAACAAAACCAAATCTTTCACAATTTGGCATCAGTGTTTTTTCATCATGGCTACACATTCAAGTTGGCATTTACAGTAAAACCAATGGGCTTTAAAAGTAGTTAACTTTGGTTGGATCATGCCGATAATAGGTAGTAACATACTTACCACTAAAGATGCTCCATAATAATGAGAAACAAATCGAAGTGTTTTGCATATTATTTTTTTCATTTCAGAATCAAATTCCTATACAAACAAGATCAGAGATATCAGTGAATTTTTAATTAGCTATTTTTCAGGTTATGTTTTATAATTTAGCATCAACAATTCACAAACTGACAGTTTCAAGCAAGGCAAATATTCTTTCCACCTCAATACTAGTATTTATAAAATTACTGTCTACCATTTATTATTCTTCATCTCATTCATCATTTCCTCCAAAGATAAAAAGATTCAGCATTAGATCATTCAAATGTTTGAAAACAGATTTATCAAGAGACAGATTCTTTTTGTTAGTTTGTGAAGCAATAAGTTTCAGAATGGCATTTAACCATTTTCTTTAATTTCTGATTTGAAATGTATGTGAAATATGGAAATGGCTTTTTAAAATCAATTGTTTAAAATGTGCAGTTATTTCTTAGAAGTTAAAAAAACTAATTAAAAAAATCTGAATGGCTATGCCATTATGGTGGACATACCCACTGCTATCCAAATTTTAAGGTTACTTAAAATTACAAATACATAGTATCTGTGGAGTCTAGTCATTATATGTACTGCCACTTCTATAACAAGGCCTGGTTCACCTGACTAGTCCCACTCCATAAACCTTAGTTTGCAGGGACTTTCTGTGGATAATTTCTGATCTAAACCTATTTTTGCAGGATATTCAGACCCCACCCCACCCTGGCCACTCTATCTGGCAGCCTTTTCTGGTGCTGAAAAGTTGCTTGGGAGGGTTTTCCAGATCTCCAGAGCTGTTATTTTGGGTATGGTGTGGGTGTGTGTGCTCAGGAGAGTTGCAGCAGAGAGATGGTCTGGCATTCCACTCACTCCTGCTGGATGTCACTCTTGTGTGAGTGGAAGTCCAGCAACTGATCACAGAATCATAGAATTATAGCACTAGATGCAACCTCAAGGTCCATTTAGTTTACGAGGATCAAAATGTGGTCTTGAGATTAAACCAAGGTTTCCCATTTCAGATGTAATGGAAAATGAATGGTTTAATAGAATCTGAAGGTTTTGCATTACGGTGTGTGTGAGAAAAGAAATGAATAAAAAGAGGATATGCATGGTATAACATTTTTTCTTGTAAATCAGGGTCTGAGACAGTTATGTCAGAACGAGGCCTATATCTTCTTCTTTTCAGCATATTATTGGCTACTGTGTGTGTAATGCACGCATTATCACTTCCACCCACCGCTCTGACCACATCTCTCCTGTGTTGGCATCCCTTCACTGGCTCCCCCTCCCTTTCCGCATTCAGTATAAGCTCCTGCTGTCGACATTTAAAGCCCTCCATGGACTGGCCCCTCCTTACTTATCAGACCTTCTTTCTCCTCACCTTCCCACCAGGGCCCTCCGTTCTGGTAGTCAAGGTCTGCTATCCCAGCTCAGGATTTCCTTTGCTCCATCCCGGATTCGCCCCTTTTTACTTGCTGCCCCCCACTCCTGGAACTTTCTTCCCCCACAAGCAAGAGCCATCACTTCTTTAACCAGCTTCAAAACGGAGTTGAAAACCATCCTGTTCAGAGAAGCCTTCTCAGGCATTGCATAATTGCCGCTTGCTATTTGGTGTTCTTTTGTTGTCTGTTTATCAAACCATTTC
>NW_024811176.1:0-2796 GCF_019175285.1 Sceloporus undulatus | reverse complement strand
ACTGGAGCGCAGTGCCCCCAATACCCAACTCCCTCAGGCGTTCCAGAAGGATACCATGGTCAATGGTATCGAAAGCCGCTGAGATGTCCAAAAGCACTAACAGGGACACGCTTCCCCTGTCCATGCCCAGACGGAGATCATCGACTAAGGCGACCATGGCAGTCTCAACTCCATAGTCCGCCCGGAAGCCGGTTTGAAATGGGTCAAGAAAATCCGTTTCATCCAAGATCACTTGAAGCTGGACGGCAACCGCTCTCTCGATCACCTTTCCCAAAAAAGGCAGCAGTGAAACAGGCCGATAGTTATTCCGAATCAGGGGATCTAGGGAGAGCTTTTTTAGCAAAGGTTTTACAACTGCAGATTTTAGGCTGGATGGAAACTGCCCTTCCCCGAAAGATGAATTAATTATACGGCGCAACATGGTAGTTACAGCCGTACCCCCCTGAGCTGGCAGCCATGAAGGACAGGGATCGAGAGAGCATGTCATCCTCCTAACGCTTCGAAGAATCTTGTCCACTTCCTCGGTACTCACAGACTCAAAATGATCCAGTACAACAGGGTCCACGGAAGCTCTGGACACCTCTACTCTAGGTTCTGAAGAAATACTGGCATCGAGATCAGCCCTTATCCGAGAGATCTTATCCGCGAATAAGTTGTTAAACTCATCACAGCAGGCTTCAGATGGCTCCAAAATAGGGTTCAGGGAGGGAGGCAGCTGAGTAAGCTCCCTCACTACCCTGAACAGCTCTGCCGGATGCGACTCCGCGGATGCAATACATGCAGCATAGAATGAATGCTTTGCTGCACTTATTGCCACTCCGTAGGCCTTCAAAAGAGAGTCCAGGAGTGCCTTGTCGGCTAAGTGCTGGTGTCTTCGCCAGTTGCACTCTAGTCGTTGGCACAGCCCGCTTCCTTTCCCTGAGGTCTTCAGTATACCAGGGTCGTTTTTTGGAAGCAGGCCGGAAAGGACGCTTGGGAGCGATACTGTGTATAGCCCTGGAGAGATCTTTATCCCAGGTGTTAGTCAGGGCCTCAACAGAATTGCCTTCAGTTCCAACCATAAACCCCAGGGCTTCTTGGAACCTTTTGGGTTCCATCAGCCTTCAAGGGTGGACCATCCTAATAGGTCCACCACCCCCGGGAGGGATATGAGTAGATGCCTTGAATCTAGCCTCGACCAAGAAATGGTCCATCCATGATAGGGCAGAGACATTAGTTACCTCAGCCCATGGAGTCTCCATGTCCATACAAAAGACGACATCGAGTGTATTACCAGCCGAATGCATGTTGTACATCACAGATTTAGAAGCTGCATTAATTTTGCAGTACAGTAAATAAGCTGCAAGTGAGATGATATCTAATGTGGGATGAAGGGATACATTATTGTGTCATCTTGTCCAGATTAAGCAGCTATAATTTGGTGATGATGCCCCTTGTTACCAAATTTCATTTAAACAGTTTTCAGCATCAACATAAAAAACAGACATTTAGATTTTGGGTTACGTATGTTCCTGGTGTGGTATATAAGAACAACAAACTTTTGTCATACACAAATATTTTTAATGCTATTATATTCTCAGCAAATCATGATAGTTGGTTTGTTCATTTGTTTAGGTCATCAGTTTTCTTGCTGATTGAAAAAAAAAAGTAAACATCCATGACCATATAATAGGAAGTCCACATGGTACTTTTGCTATGTCTTCCTCCATTGTTTCCTGCATTCCACTACTTTTATATTCCAACTCTCTTCCCACCTTCTCTCTCTCTTTTATGTTCCATAACATATACTTATCTCTCTTTTGCTTTACCCCTTTGTACTGCAACCTTCCCTCATCACTCTTTTCTCTTCCCTTGCTTCACTTCACCTGTTTGGCATGCTTCTTCCATCCCATCACTTACATAGTTCACTCTCCCTTTTCACTTTCTCCTGTTTCTTCTCACCTCATGCTGCCATATGTCTCCTCTTTTGAACCTTGCTTCCACTTGTTTCACCTCCTACCCTCCCTTCCTTCCTCCCAGATGTGCTATGCTTCTTTTCCTTGCAGCTGCAGCCACATGCTACATCTTGTTTTATGCTCCTGCCTGCCAATGCTTTAAAGAAGCAGAGGATCCTCAAAGCTGCAAGAGCTGTTTTCATAAGATACAAACTTTTTAATGCTAGAATGGATACTAGTGGTCTCCGTGGAGTTTTTTTTTCCTGGTTCATGGCACAGTCTCTGTAACTTGTTAACATTCCTATCTGGATTTGATGAACAGCTATCATGAAAGTTGCTATCAAGGTCATTTTTCCAGAACACACGTGCCTTGCCATTATTATTATTATTATTATTATTATTATTATTATTATTATTAGTTTGATTATTATTAGTATTATCCTTTATTTATAAAGCGCTGTAAATTTACATAGCACTGTACATACAATATTTTTAATTGGACGGTTCCCTGCCCTCAGGCTTACAATCTAAAAAGACATGACACAAAAGGAGAAGCGAGTGGTGGAGGGGAAGGGGATGAGGTCCAGAAGTTCCTCTCTACCTCCAAGGCCTGGACCAAGGCAGGTGGACTGGAGGGAGGGCTTGGCTTCATAATGGATGGTTAATCTTCTTCCAGGGAGGCCTGTTGTTGTGTTGTTGCTGCTGCTGTTTTTTACTTGTGGTATGACAAGTAAAAACCATCTAGTCTTGTGCAACTGCTAAATGTTGGATGCATGATTTTTTGGAAAGTTCACAATACAGATATTTTGCCTGTAATGGTATAATAATAATAATAATAATAATAATAATAATAATAATAATA
>NW_024811175.1:0-2797 GCF_019175285.1 Sceloporus undulatus | reverse complement strand
GTGTGTGTGTGTGTGTGTGTGTACATTCCCAATGGCAGGAGAACCTCTGAATATGGTTGTGCTTCCCACTGTGTTCAGTAGAGTTGGAATGCTTCGGTCACAGGGAAAGAGTTGATGGCATTCCTCCTTCTCAGCCCACTTTTCCTCCAATTTTTTCACAAGGTAAGGAGCTATGTCATGGACTTGCCCAAATGCTTCTAGATCTTTTTCTGTCACCAGAGTGATGCAGAAGTATTACAGAGGATTTTTGTTTGAAATAGTAACAGAAAAAAGGGTGACATTGTCTGTAGGAGTTTAACTGCTTGGAACAGAATTGTTAGCCTAGGATTGGGAAATAAGCAGTTGGCCCTCCACACTTGCAGCTTTGATTATTCATGGGTTTAATTGCTATGTTCTCTCTAGGAATCTCTAGGTCCTCCAGCATGACTCTTCTGAAAGTTGTCCATAGACTCACACAAGAGGACCTACATTTTCTAGGCATTTTAGGATCTTCTGTGTGAATCCTTCAGTCCTGCAGTCAGGTTCTGGCTGATATAGACCATAAGATCTAAAGATTCACTGAGAGGTGTTCTTGCAGGTAAAAAATGTGGTTTTATTATTTGTGGGTTTTTTCCCCCCCATTTTCATGGTGGGGTCAGTCTGTCCCTAACCCCAGTGAACATGGAGGGTCCACTGTACTTTGTTGTTATTCTCTTCAAATCAACTCTGAATTACAGCAATCTTCTCATAATGATTTCATGGTAAGATTTATTCAGTAGGTTTGCCATCACCTTCCACTGCTGAGAGATTGTGACTTGTTCAAGATCACCAAGTGGGTTTCCATGGCTGAGTGGGGATTTAAAGCTTAGTCACCAGAGTTTTTTAGCATAATTTCTTCATTTTCCAGGATGTACTACTTTTGAAGACTATCATCTCCTGCCAAGCTCTCCTTCTCAGAGGGTAAAATCATTAAAAAATCACTGTGATGATAATGAACAGAAACCAAGGTAAGTGTCCCAAATTTCAGTGCATGACAACAATATACTTCCACTCTCTTTGAACTAAAATGTCAAATCTGTTCACTTCAAGCAATCCAGAAGCCTTGCATTGACTATTTGCTCTATTAATTCTGTAGCCTCTACAGCATTGTCCTAAAGATTTATATCAGTGAAAGAAACAGAGAGAAAGCAAACATTAATAGTATGTGCTAAAACAGCTGTTATGAGTTATATTCAATAATTAAATTATTTAATTATTTAAATAATTTAATTTTTTTAATTTAATTTTTTAATTTTTAATTATTTAAAAAATTAAATTATTTATTTATTTATTTATTTGCCGTATTTATACGCTGCCCTTCAGCCCTAAAGAGCAGTTTACAATTATTATTAATTTTAATTAGATGGTTCTATGAATATTATAAATATTAGTCTATGAATATTGGAGTTTGATGCATAAGACAGGAAAGCTGTCTCTTGCCTAAGTCTGCATAAAATGTTAAGAATTCATAATGTATAGGCTAGGACTAGAAAAAGCCAAGCCTTATTATAAAACTGCAAACTAGAAACTGCCTCACTCCCCTCTCCTGCTAACAACAAAATGCTTCAATTGATGAAAACAATCAAGACTTGACTGACTTGTCTATCTCCACTGAATGGAGACTGGCTAAACTGGCTCACACTCCTACACTCCCATGTGAGATATTCCGTGGGTTTCGGAGAGGTTGACCAACCTATCTGGATTTGAGAGAGGGTAAAATCAATATTTGGTTGGGTTTTGTTTTATGTATTTACTGCCCAGACCACTTAAGACTCATTATCAGTACCTGAACAGCATGTGCACTTCTGCCACTTGCAAACATATTTTTGTTTTTGAATTTTGTCTAAAACAATATTTGCCCCAGATGTGCTCTATTAAATTTTAGGACACAGCCCCTCAAGTTAGGAAGACATGAAAGGAGACTTGCCTTCTGCTGCTCCAATCTCCTTCTATCCTCTTGTCAGAAGGTGAGAAAATTCATGCGTGTTTTAGTCCGTAGTCCCTTAGGTTTAGCTACATCCCTTTTATATTGGTTATGAGTAGTTCCCATGTTATCCCCACTTTTACTTTGAGAAACAGCTTGCATTGTGTATAGACTATTCTGTTGGTTTCTGCTCCTATTATTTTCTGTATTTTTAAAATAAATAAATAAATTGCTTTTGCTGCAAAACCAGTTTGGCTTCAACCTGATTTCTTCCCTTCTACCTCATTCTCACTTCAGGTCATTCTTGTTAATTGTCAGTTTTAAAAATGGTCAGTCCATAAGGTACTTCAAAAACATAGGCCCAGTATAGACTGGTGCCAGCCTGGGGTCCAATTTTAGGGCTCGGGAGAGTGGAGAGTCCGCACGGTCCCGAGCCCTATCACATGCCGCTGGCACCATCTTTGTGTGCCCCCATACAGGGCATGCAATAATGACATCAATGCGGCACAGTGCCCAAATAGTGTTGTGTTGCACAGATGTCATCAGCATGTGTGAACATACTAATGGAGCCATGCACGCACCCTAAAAAGAACCCACTAGGAGCAGGTTCTTTTTAGGGATCCTGAAGGCCATGCTGTTTGTTGCTGTGACCTCCGTCAGGGGTAGAAAGGGGCGGCATCTTACCACCCCCCCTCTCCCCGTCTGTATAGGCCCTTAGTGCCTGGAGGAGTTTTTTCTCCCAAACTTGTAAAATCAGGACACTGCTCTTAACACAGCAACAACTTTAAAAGAAAATAACTTGGGCTCTTGGACTTAACAACATTTTTTACTACCTTCTTGGCTGTTGTTATGCTT
>NW_024811174.1:0-2797 GCF_019175285.1 Sceloporus undulatus | reverse complement strand
ATTATTATTATTATTATTATTATTATTATTATTATTATTATTATTATTATTATTGGTTATCACCTTTAAAGCCCTACATGGCTGGGGTCCAACCTATTTATGGGATTGCCTTCTCCTGTATAATCCCCAGCACGCACCCTCAGGTCCTCTGGGAGGAATTTATTGCAATCAGTGAAGAGCAGAACAGCTATGGTGACTCAGAGGACCTTTTTGGCAACTGCTCCCAGACTATGGAAAGGCCTGTCGGATGAGATCCATCAAAGTACAAGCCTGGACAGATTTAAGAAAGCTGTCAAGACAGATCTCTTCTGACAGGCCTTTCTGGAATAATTCAGCCACCCATTGAGGAAAGAGGAAAAATATAAGAGAATATTAAGCAAATTCAAAGTTAGCTATAAAATAGGATACTTTTGACTGATTGTTCCTTGGGAGCTCAGCTACACAGAACCTTGATGGATCTAGTACATGGTACTAATCCGCTTCCTGGCACAATACAGAGTGTTGGTTATTACCTTTAAAGCCCTACATGGTTTTGGTCCAGGTTACTTGCAGGAACACCTCTCCCTACATAATCCACCCCCCACTCTCAGATCCTCTGGGAAGGATTTATTACAGTCACAAAAAAACTAGTCTAGCGACAACTCCCCAAAGGACTTTTTCTTCTGCCACTCCAAAATTGTGGTTATCACTGGACATTCATGTCAAGGAACTACCTTTACCTTTTTACCTTTAAGTCCATCTTACAATATGGTAAATTTTGGAATTCACATTGATAGTTGTTGCACTATTGCAATGACTGAAACTGCTCCCCAAAACCTACCTTAGAAGCTAGGCAATCCCACCAGGGAGGAAATTTTGAGGTGCTGAGAAGTGGGGCAGTGAGCAAAGAAGAGTCCATCTCTTTCCTAGCAGTAAAGCACTTTGTGCTGTCATTGCTAGGATTCCTAATCCAAGATTTCAGACAATGTTTGTTTGTTTGTTTATTTATTTTATACCTCACCCTTCTTCTAAGAGTAGCTAATATCTGTATTCTTGTTTTTTGTGTTGATATCCTGTCCAGTAACAAAATTCTTAGAGGGTGAGTTACATTCAGATCCTACATATTATGGCTGCACTGTGTAACTTCAGTGAATTTGCCCAGTCACACTTAAGTTCCCTATAACTGCAGTGGACGTAAAGATTACTTCAAAATTAGTACTTCATATTTTAAAGTAATGTGTGTGAGAGAATGTGGTTTATCGATTGCATATGTTCATGCAAAGCCACCTCAAGACATTTTATTGCCTTTAGCAAAGAACAGGATTATCTCTTCTCCTCCACTCCACTCTACATCACTCCACATAAAAACATTGATTGAACTGGCAGTTGAATCTTATTTGGGAATGGGATACATCTTCTTGAGGACAGTAGGCTAGTTTGGGGGATACAGGGCAGACCCTGTGGAAACCTCACACTTATCTTCCAACAAATGGTAATAAATTGTGGGGGTCACCCCAAGAGGGACAGGCAGGAAACTGTTGCTATTCTCTTGCATCTGCCACTTGAGAAGATAGTTTTGTTCTCCCTTATGATGGGGCTATCCCTGTGGACCTCTTTTTTATGATGTAATTCCTGATGGGAATACTTGAGGGGAGCTGAACATTTTGGATGGAAGAGAACCTCTGAGAACGTTCAGAATTAGATAATACTACATGATTCAGCAATATTTTTTATCTTTATTTTCCCATTAAAACGAAGATACATATAGTAAGATGGTTATAGTAAGATACAGAAATGTTTGTTTGCAGTCCCAAGTGGGTATCCAAATTAATTTAGCATCTTAAGGAAGCCAAAGCAACAAATCTTTTCAGCATCCTTATAATTTGTGCATTAAAATGATTTATTTGCATAGCAATGTTTAGAGAAAGAACTATTAAAAACAGAAGTTGGAGGTATAAAACCTCAAGAGTTATGACTACCCCTGAATAAGGATTTGTATCAGGATTTGAAGATACCCAATTTAGCCACAACAGGGGAACTTTAAAACAAGAGGAAGCCAAATGAATGGGATTTAATTCTTAATGAGGATTTTTAAAAAACTTCCAACGAAAGAGATTATTGCACTCCACTTTAACTGCTTTGGCTGCCTCCTGTTGCATTCTGCGATTTTCAGTTTAGAGGGGCATTTAGAAAATTCAGCCAGAGAGCTCTTAGGTCTCATTGAATTACAAGCCCTAGAATGCAACAGGAGGCAGTCAGAGCAGTTAAAGTGGAATAGCAACACTATAGGAGTGTAGTGTGATAGTAAAACTCTTTCATTGGACTACAGCTGGCAAGTTTTAGCTATACAACAATAACAAAATGTAACAGTTTAGAGACTCCTTGAGAAATTCAACATTCTCTGCCTAACAGAGGAGTAAGGCCCAATTTAGATGGGCCTTTGCAGTGCCCCTGTCATGTGCTAGGGGTTGGCCGAGGATGCACCGTCCATATTGGCCTCACCCCTAACATGTGACGGGGGCGTCAAAATGGTGGCGCCCTGTACACATGGGTGCTGCCATTTTGATGTGATGGACACCTAGAGTCCGCACGTCCCGGCGCCTTTTTGATGCCACAAGTGCGCCATTGGCGCATTGCGGCATCACAAAGGTGCCGCAAGAAGAACCTGCTTTTTGTGGGTTCTTTTTGTTCTGCAAAGGAGCTGCGTGGTTTGGCTGCTGCGGCTCCCTTGCGGAACAAACCAGGGCAGTGGGAGACCGCCCTTTTTGGGTGGTCTGTATCCCTCCTAAGTTAGCTTTGCACAGTACAGGAACAGCTG
>NW_024811173.1:0-2797 GCF_019175285.1 Sceloporus undulatus | reverse complement strand
TCCACCATTTGCTTATAGTAATTGGATGGTAGGCCATCCGGGCCTGGTCTCAGCTCTATTTTAACACTTTTAAACTATTGTTTTTAACATTTGGCAATTGTACAATCAGTATAATTTTCCAAGCAAAAAGAAAGCCTTTCATATATTGCTCGCATCAACCTCTCTCTCTCTCTCTCTCTCTCTCTCTCTCTCTCTCTCTCTCTCTCTTTTTTTTCTCTTTTCTCTTTTTATAATCATTGTGGAATGTTCCCTCATCTCAAAAATCATCATCACCAGCATCATCAGGCAAAGTTGGTATGTGGAAAGTGTGGCCGGCACCTCTGCAGCCCCTGATGTCACCCATCAATCCTCCAAAGCCCTTAACACACACACACACACACACACACACACACACACACGATTTTTGAGTGATTTTTTGTCTGAAAACCATGCAAAACGCATGGGGATGTGGCAAAATACATCTACTGTGCACAACACCCCCAGAATCCCCCATCACCCTAAATAGTTTTGCTTTTGTCCACACCCTACCCAAAATAGCAACATTACCTTTTGGTACACTATTGGGAGGTACAGCCCATGGGGGAGGGTTGGGGAAAATTGGACCCTGGACACCACACAGCAGCCCATTCCTAGAATACAGACTTGTAAATGAAGGGTGTAATTTCCCTTTGAGCTCTCTTTCTACACTCCCACCATCCGTCACATACTACACAAACATGCACACACAATTCTAGTTATTCTAGGTCCAGTGGACCCTTGGTATCCACTAGGGTTGGTTCCAGGAAACACCCCCTCCACTCCCTGTGGATACCAAAATCTATGGATACTCAAATCCTGTTGTATAAATTGGTGAAGTAAAATGGTGTCCCTTATATAAAATGGCAAAATCAAGGTTTGCTTTTGTGGATAAGTTTTTTAAAAATATATATTTTCAAGCCATGGATGGTTGAATCCATGAATGAAGAATCTGTGGATACTGAGGGCCAACTGTATTTCTGATTCTTCATGCATCTAATGAAGCTGCCCACAGTACCCTGAGGTTGGTATCACTCAGTGGCAGAGTGGCAAGGGAGAGCAGTTTGTCATGGATCCGGAGAGCTGTTTGGGGTCCAGCATGGCTGCAGCTGCACCAGAGCCCAAATAGAAGGCACTGTCCTTCACCACAACAGCAGCTACTGCTGGAGGGGGGTTGTGCTATGGCCTCTGAAGGGGGGTCTGGAATGGCTAGTGGGCAAGCAAGAAAAGAACATGACATCCTTTCTCACTCGCACAGCAGCTGCAGAAATCCCACTGGGTGTACCACCCCACTGGATGTACAACCTCCTCTGGGGTGTCACCCGGTGTGCAGGCCACACATCCTGCAACCCCCAAGTGATTCCACTGGCTGCCCATAGTCCATGGGAGATCTTGCTTTGATAGAGTTGTTAGTTTTTGAGATACTACAGTACTCTGCTGTTTAATTTAGGTAGTTCATAGGGCACTCATACTATATCACTAGATAGGGGTTTGAGAACAAATCTCCTCTAGTGAATGATGAACCTTATTTGGAGGGCAATGTTTATGTGAGCCTACGGAGGTCCAACTCAGCGTTTTCCAGCCAGGACTGAGGAGCGCCCGATAACAGCTGGAGGAAGGCGGAGAGAGGGGCATGTCGGTGGCAGGGACACGCTACAAAGCCAGCCTGCTGGACTCCTCCTTTGTCCCGCCCCCATTTGTGTGCTCTCCGAAGGACTGTTGCTGTGTTGCTGTGGCCGGGTGGCTCTCTGGGTTGGGTGTTAGGATTGCGCAGCTGCGCACCAACCTAGAGAAGTCGCCTACGGAGGTCCAACTCCTGTGCAGCCTCGTAGAGGGCGTTGGGGGGAAGGTCCTTTGCTAGCTGTGTCGCAGCAGAGGAATGATTGGAGCTGTATCTATTCTCTGCTGCTGTGTTGCTTGTTGGGGGGAGAGCTTATGGATGCGGGAAGCCCGCAGTTGGGGGAGGTAGTGGGCGATGGTTTTGGTGTGAGCGGGGCTCCAATTGGAGTAGTGTGGGGCAGGGGGAGATATAGCGGTAGGAGAGTGGAGTCACATCGGATGGGAAGACAAGATCGATGCGTAATATCTATCTCTCCTTCCATCCACTCTCCTAACCAAAGAGATCTGAGGGTCAATCCAACTGTACCACAAACCCTGTCTCTGTTCCTGTGCAATGCCAGGTCTGTAAAAAATAAGACCCATATAGTTCATGATCTACTGGACGATAAGAGCTGCGACCTGGCTTGCATCACTGAGACCTGGCTTGGGCGTGAAAGTGAAGCTATGTGGACACAGGCCCTTCCTGCCGGGTATTCAGTCAAGGACCAGACCAGTAAGGTGGGCGGGGGGGGTGTTGCCTTGATCCATAAGAACACCCTTTCCTTAACCAGGAACCATGTCCGGCAAACTACTTATATCGAATGTATTTACCTGACTCTAAAGGCCAGAGATAGCTTAGGGATTCTGTTGGTTTACTGGCCACCCCGTGCGCTAACAGACTCCCTGGCCAAGCTGACACAGCTGGTCTCGGAGCTGGTGTTGGAGTCCCCTAGGCTTTTTGTCCTGGGGGACCTCAACATCCCCTTCGAGGCCAGCCAAGGTCCATCTGGTGCAGCTCGGGAGTTCATGGCTACCATGACTGCCATGGGCTTATCTCAACTGGTCTTGGGGCCCATGCATTCTGCTGGTAATACACTTGATATGGTCTTTTGTACGGACATGGAGAATCCGTGGGCGGAGGTAACTAATATCTCCGCCTTGTCATGGACGGACCATTTCCTGG
>NW_024811172.1:0-2797 GCF_019175285.1 Sceloporus undulatus | reverse complement strand
ACTGTCAGGAAGTTCCTCTCTGCTTTCAGTGGGATTTAGTCCCAAGTAGTAGGAGAGAGGATTGAAGCCTACGAGAATACTACAAGCACACCTACAAAGAAATATATTCTGAAAACCTGTCTTCATTCTCAAAGTGTCCATTTCTTAAACATGGTTCACATCTTAAGAAATCAGAGTGTTGTTTTTAAAACTGTTTGCCAACTATAGCTGTATTTGAGATTAGAAACTACTTCAGCTATGGACAAGCAGAGTTTAGGAAAGTTACCTTTGGGGACTCACACTTCCACAACACGCCAGCCAGTGGGGTCACTGAGGGGACTGGAGTTCTAGTCCCCAAAAGTAACTTTGCCAAGGCTTTTACATGCTACTGAACTGAGGCGCAGCTTACATCGTGCACAGTACTGTTGACTGGAAAAACACAAATAAGAAATCTTGAACATTGCCCACTCTGCAGCTATTAACAGGCCCTGTTGCCATGGAATTTAACAGGTTGTGGACTGCAACCTCCATGTCAAAAACAACCCAAACTTTATATTACACACATTCTTAAAACTGGAGATGTCTAGAGAGAGAGAGAGAGAGAATATGCTGATTTTTTTAAAGCCTCCAGCAACTTTTCCAGTTTTAGGACTCCAGATCCACATAACTGAAACATATGTTGTATACTTCCTCTATTGTCATAGCAAACTAGGCTTGAGGTGATGTGCATATGTGTCTTGGCATGAGAGCATGCATGCACAAATCTGCATAGGGAAGGGGGGGAAGAGAGAGAAATTGGACTCTTCACATTTGTTTTGGCTGCAAAAAAAGAAGTGTGCATACTTTCTTGGAAGTCAATCTGTGGAAAGCAAAGGACGTGACTTCCAAGTAAACAGGAATGCAGGAGCTGAGTGATGCATTTGGGAGGACTAGAACTGCAAAGGCAGCTCTCTGAAAGTAAGTCATGCGTAAGGCAGGTGGGTCTTACTCTTGAATAAACAAGCATCTAGGACTGTGTGCTAAGATACACTCCCTATTTTGAACCTCTTTCGCAAGAAATTTGGGAGTGTGTCCCCAGGACAACCAGCAGCCCTCTTGCCCTCTCCTCGTTTGTCAACAGAAATGTCACAGATGATGATGCCGATGGCTAGTAGGTTTCTTGACTTTGCACCAACTAAACTTCCTAACCTACTCATGTTTACGGTACTTGAAAGTAAACTCCGCGGCTGCAATCCGAGACAGATTTGCAAAAAAAACTATAACAGGATCAGACTTCTCAAAACACTGTCCCAGGATCAGACTCTGCAAAAATCATCCTAGGACCAGACTTCACACACAAAAACCTCAGGATCAGACTTTACAAAAAAACACCCTACGTTCAGACTTTGCAAAAGTCTCAGGTTTAGACTATGCAAAAACCATCTTAGGATCAGACTTGGCAAACCCCCTCCTAGGAAACCGGCCACAATAAACCCCAGGCTGAACTCCCCTTAGGGCCGCTTCTTGAAGCCAACATAAGGGCAACCAAGTCACAACCACATCGGAAACCCACAAAGGGGCGATACATTTTCTTGGGCTACAAAAAATCCCTTGGAAGGAAGAAGGCACCTTTCGCTCAGGGCCGAGATTAGAACTAGGCTTTCCCTCCAGGGATCTTTCTCCCTCCAAACTTTAGTTTAAACTCCCTGGGCACTAGAAATCCCAGTCTGCAAGCCTGGATGCCACCTCACTTGGTCCTTACCTTTTTTTTGGGGGGGGGGGATGTGACTTTCTTGTTATTACAGTTCAATTCCACTTAACTGTCACTTTTGGAAAGTTTCTGGTTGTATTGGGTTTTTTAGTCTTGAGTCCCAAGTTGGGGGGGGGAGAAGGCGGGCTACAAACAACAACAACAACAACAACAACAACAACAACACTATACTGTGGCAGTTTTAACCCACTCTTCCCTGACACCTTCACGAAGTCAGAATAGTGTGTCTTTTTCCTGCCTGGGCTCCAAGTAGGCTGCGTGTTTTTCCTTTTCTCCTCCTTCCTTTACTTTTAAGTCTGAAACGCTTTGAATATTTCCTCTAATATTTCTTCTATCAATAATAATTTTATTGATAAAATAAACACATATTTCATATATATATATATATATATATATATATAGTATAATAACACCAATAACATACACTGGAATAGACCAACATAAAATCAACACATTAGACTCGCTCATACATTATAAACATCTTGATTTCCAAGCTTCTTGATCTTTTTTTTCCTATCCATTTTGCTTCCTGTGGCTCTCTAAGCCAACCAGATATATTGATTTGTTATTACTAAAGTCTATGTTTACTAGTAACACTAGCAATAGCTATCTCTCTCTCTCTCTCTCTCTCTCTCTCTATATATATATATATATATATATATATATATATATATATATTATATATATATGCTAAGATAAATTATACTGTCCTAGCCTCCTTATGTTTATTTTATTTAATTAATTAATTTTTATCCTGCCTTTCTCCCATAGTGGGACCCAAGGCGACAAACACACACACACACACACACATATATGTTTATGATCTGTTCTCTCCTCCCTTGGCAACTACCTACAAAAAACAACTTTGGAGTTTATCACACGGAAGGAATTTCTTTTAATTTCGAATGAAACGAAAGTAGGGCCAGAACGCATTCACGTGAATTTGGTAGTTCAGTGAATTTACGTGAATTCGAATTGCATTCAAACTTCCCATTGCTCAAAAATAGCTTGCCGTTGCCCGAAATTGCATGTGGTAGTCTATCACGCAATAACATTAAACCCCATGAT
>NW_024811171.1:2398-2797 GCF_019175285.1 Sceloporus undulatus | reverse complement strand
ACACGGAGAAATGTAAGGTACTGCACTGAGGGCGGAAAGATGAAATGTAGAGATATAGGATGGGGGACACTTGGCTGAATGAAACTCTGTGTGAAAGGAATCTAGGGGTCCAAGTAGACCACAAGTTTAACATGAGTCAACAGTGTGATGAAGCAGCTAACAAGGCCAATGCAATTTTAGGCTGCATCAATAGAAGTATAGTGTCTAGATCAAGGGAAGTAATAGTGCCACTCTATTCTGCTCTGGTGAGGCCCCACCTGGAATATTGTGTCCAGTTCTGGGCCCCACAATTCAAAAAGGATGTTGAGCAACTGGAGTGTGTCCAAAGGAGAGAGACTAAAGTGGTGAAGGATCTGGAATCCATGCCCTATGAGGGAGCTGGGAATGTTTATCCTGGAG
>NW_024811171.1:0-2298 GCF_019175285.1 Sceloporus undulatus | reverse complement strand
GGCCCCACCTGGAATATTGTGTCCAGTTCTGGGCCCCACAATTCAAAAAGGATGTTGAGCAACTGGAGCATGTCCAAAGGAGAGAGACTAAAGTGGTGAAGGATCTGGAATCCATGCCCTATGAGGGATCTGGGAATGTTTATCCTGGAGAAGAGAAGGTGATATGATAGCCCTGTTTAAATATTTGAAGGGATCTCATATTGAGGAGAGAGTAATCTTGTTTTCTGCTGCTCCAGAGACTAGGACCTTGAAGAATGGATGCAAGCTCCAGGAAAAGAGATTCCAGCTCAACATTAGGAGGAATTTCCTGACAGTGAGGGCTATTCGACATTGGGACACACTCCTTCCTCGGAGTGCAGTGATCCTTGGAGGTCTTTAAAGAGAGGCTGGATGGCCATCTGTCGGGGATGCTTTGATTGAGAGTTCCTGCATGGCAGAATGGGGTTCGACTGGATGGACCTTGTACTCGCTTGCAACTCTATAATTCTATGAATCTAAGTGAACATGAAACATGTAATAAGAAAATAATGCTATGTAATGAGAAGAAACAGTATGTATATAAAGAACAATTACAATACACAAATCAGCTTCAGTTTATCCACTCTGAATAACATACAGATGTAATGCAGAATAACATCTAAACAATAATAATGTAAAAACTAATTTCAGTTTATTACTATGAATAATGTAGGTAATACATAGTAGGTAATAATGTAGGTAATACATAGAAACATGGGAAATTGTGAGTACAGTTACACAAAGGCTTCAGTACAATGACAGTAAGAATGGGCTACAACAAAACAACAAAAGGAACAATTACAAGACACAAACTCCCTCCAATATCTTTGCTCTAGGTGACATGCTAAAATAGATGATATGAAACTAAATAAAGTGCTGTTATCCCTGTCTTTGGGAATTGATGGAGCACATTTCAAGACAAGAGGCCTTCCTCAGCCACAATGAAGCAGACTGTCATCTGGGATACTCTCGTTCTTCCTCCTTCAAAAAATGTGCCAGATACATATTTTGCAACTGATCTTCCTCTACTTTCCTCCATGAAACCTGTCCCGGTTTTGGGATCTTCTGGGGAGGCCCTGGTTGCTGTCTCAGGTGCATTTGGGGGGGAGGCAGGAGAGGGCTGCTTGGGGGCTGCTCTCAGGAGTTGGGACCCCTTCTTAGTCTTGCCATTTTCATTAATATTCTGCTCCCCCCGATTTGGGAAACAAGGCAGGTTCTGACCATTAAAACAACCGTTGTTTTTGTTGTGTGTCTTAAAGTGGTTTCTGACTTAGGGTGATGCTATCCTGGGTTGTTCTTGGCAAGGTTTGTTCAGAAGAGCTTTGCCATTGCCTTCCCTTGAGGCTGAGAGAGTGCGACTTCCCCAAGGTCACCCAGAAGGTTTCTTTTTTAAATCTTTATTTTATTAAAATACATATAACTTGAATAGATGGTTCCTTACTCCCTGGAAAATGAAAAGAAATGTATAGAGTATCGGACAGAAACTGTTGGAGATGTAAAAGCAAAAAGGGTGCCCTTTACCACTCGATGTAAACCGCTTTGATCTTTATGGAAAAGTGGTATATAAATAACATTTATTATTATTATTATTATTATTATTATTATTTGTGGTGGGGTTGTGAGGAAATTTAGAAATTTTGGGAAATGATTCATGAATCCATGCAACAGATACTCGAAATTATATTCCCAATGAACCCAAAGTTATATCTTTTGAATATAACTTCGGTACTAAATTCAAAAGAAGAAAACAAAATTTGGAGAATGTTACTTTATTTTGTTTCGGCAGCTAGAACAGAAATAGCTAAATTATGGAAATCTGATAAGAGACCAATTTGGGAAAACTGGATGTGAAAGTAAATGAGTCCAAGGAATTGGATAGACTTTCATGTATAGCCCAAAATCATGATAAAGGCAAAAGAAAGGAGGAGAGGAAGAAAGGTTTGATAAAGTGGAGAAAAGAATGGGAATTAAACTTGTCGCTAGAGGAGGACTAATCAAAGTCCTCTCTTTTTACTCTTCTCAGTGGATTTGGGAGAATGAAATTTAAGGATCTTTAAGAATATTATATTATTCATGTTATAAATTGAATATAAGCATATTCTGTTTCTTTTTGCTTTCTTATATAAATCCCAGGTCAACAGAGGATGATTGAATGACTCACTGTGTATATTAAAAACAACAGAGAGAGATCCATGCAATGAAATTGATGTGAACATCTGTATAATTATATATATTTCTTCAGTTGTTGTTAACCTTACAAAATAGTAAGAGAAGTAGACA
>NW_024811170.1:0-2797 GCF_019175285.1 Sceloporus undulatus | reverse complement strand
TCTTGGAATTTGTACTTTACTTTACGGAGCCACTAGAGCTCTCTAGTTGATGATTTTGCAAATCTTAGGATAGAAAGAACCATGGCACTTTATATTTTTTGACCCCAAATGCTCTTCATTACATCCCTTAGCAAGATTTCAGGTCTTTTTTTATCTATGGTGCTTTACAGAGTACCCAAAAAGGGCTCTCTGCCAGCACTTGTGTTTGCTGCACAAGGGAGCCGCAGCGGACAAACCGCGTGGCTCCCCTGCACAGCAAAAAGCGGACGCTAAGCATCTGTCACATCAAAATGGTGGCACCCATGTGTATAGGGCGCCACCATTTTTACGTACTAGGGGTGAGGCCTGATTGGACACTGCGTCCTTGGCCAACCCTTAGTACGTACTGGAGGCATAGCAAAGGCCCGTCTGTAACGGGCCTAAGTTTCAATGTTTCTATGTTCTGGACAAGCCTTCAGAATCCTCTTGGGAAGAAGGCCTCCCTTGGCCCTCCTACAAGGGGTCAGTGGCCCAACGGTGACAAAACTGCTTCCACTTCTCCTAAGGCATTTGGGGGATATTGAGGGGCAAAATGTCAATTAGGTTTTTTCAAGATGGTCTAGTGGGGGTTGCCTCTGAGATCCCTTTTGGGCCCAGTGTGGCTCCCAATCCCCAATAGCTGCCCAGCCCTATCTTGGAGGTATCTTCGGGCTGTTTCAGCCCATGCCAAGCAATGGCCATGCAGCTTCCCTCCTCTTCCTCCTCCTCTTGCATGCTTTTCCTGGCAAAGGGAGGGAAAGGGGAAGAAAAGTGAGTCAGTTACAGGGAACCCCAGGAGTCGCCAAAGCATTGGCAGCATCCAACGCACAGGAGAACCGAGGGAGAGCCTGCCCCCTTCCCTCCTCTTCTGCCCTGGATAGATGGCTTGAGCTAGCTAGCCAAGGCCGAAGGGAAAGAAGAGCGCTTTCCTGTCCTATCTTCCCTTTTGCCTTGCCACCAGCTGCTTCTTTCTTCCCCAAAGAAGCCCTCCTCCTTGGGCTACTTGCAGGGGAAGCTAAGCAATTTCTGGGGGAAAGGTGGGCATGAAGGCAAGTCTTTTGGTGCCCAAAGAGGGGAGGGAGCAAGGGAAGGACTTAAGGTCCCTGTGCTCTTTTGCAAGTAGAGGCTTCTTTCCCAGGGAGCTCTCCGTTCAGCCTCCCTCTCTCTTCTCCGAAAATGGAGTACAAAAGAAGGTTCTGGCTACTAGGGTTTCCATGACTCTCTTCCACAAAACCTCAGACGCAAGTAGCTTAAGCTACAACTTTTTTCACACAGTTAGTGTCAAAGGTGCTACAAGATCCATCAGGATACTGAAACCCCTAACATGATTTAGGTTTGAATCTGCACTGCAAAATTAATGCAGTTTAACACCGCTTTAACTGCCCATGGCTCAATGCTATGGGATTCTGGGTTTTATAGTCTGTTTTCACACCAGAGCTCCCTGAGACTGGCTCACCTACAGATCCCAGATTTCCATAGAATTGAGCCATGGTAGTTAAAGCAGTGTTGAAGTGCACTATTTCTGTAATACAAATGAAACCTATGTCTCTGAATCCTAGCCCCTTGGAAGAGACCTTATCAAAGGTGAGTCTCCCCTTGACTTTTATGGGGCAGAGAGGGAGGGAGGGAGAAAAGCCCCAAACAGCCATGAGACGAAGAGGGATTCCTACTCTAGGGATCATATCCAGAGGTTGCCATGCTGGCTGGACCATACAGCAAACCACAATCACACCCACAATCCACAAAACAGGGATACCTTTAGTGGCCAACCAAAATACACAAAATAGATAAAACAAGCTTTTGAAGCTCAACTGGGTTCTTCATTGGGAAAAAGGGTTAAACATCAAACAGGAGAAAGGTATCACTGTTTTGTGGATTTTGGAGGTTATTGTTTGCAGTGTGGCCAAAAAAAACCTTCTCCTGGATATGCTTTCTAGATTTCAGGATTCTGTACTTTTAAAAACTTTTTTGGTAAAAGGAAAAAAAAACATATAGGACCAACAACAATAACACAGATAGAATTAAAAGACTTGACAATTACAAATATTCACAAGTGACAAAACTTGTAAAACATACTAAATTACATCCAAACTCACCATACATCCAACCTCAGATTCCACAACAAACAAACTAAACAGGACTCCAAAGTTTATGTTCTTTGCTGTGTCTGTTTTCTCTTTATCCATTGTTTGCCCTTCAGTCTTCCTTTCTTTTTTGATATAGTCCAGCACTTTATCCCAGTCTTCTATCAATCTATTATTTTTTGTTTTGTTCTGTTTTTGTAAGATCCTTGTGAGTTTATCTGCTTCCAATGCATCAAATAGTCTTAACAGCCATTCTTCTACTTCAGGAACTTTCGTTTGTCTCCATTCTTTTGCTAGGGTCATCTTTGCTGTTGATAAAGATAAAACAATACTCTACCATACCTGGGCCCCAAGGAATCCCCCAAGGAGGGGCAGGGAAGCAAAGGAGGAGGCCTGGCAGGACCGCTGTCTTTCTTTGGGGGAATAAGAGGGACTTCCTTCCTTCTTATAACCCCCAAGGGCCCCCCAGAAGACCCTCCAGCCATTCCTCCGAATGAAGGAGGGCTCTCCCCACTTCCCTCCCTCCCTCCGAACAGACTGCGAGGGCAGCAATGGCTTCAGGGGCTGAAACTGTGCATGCACAGATACACCCAAAGGGCTCCCCCCCTCCCTGAGCATGCGCAGGGATCACCAAGGCCTTGCTGTTGCTATTTATTCTGCTGGCAGCCTTTGAGGGAAGGGAAAGAGTGCGAGGG
>NW_024811169.1:0-2797 GCF_019175285.1 Sceloporus undulatus | reverse complement strand
CTAAAGGAAAATGTGTCTGCCCCTTTAAATTATTTTGTGACAAAAAATATCCTGCACAGGTTTTATTTCAATTTTGTCAGTTCTGCTCGACTAAAGTAATACTTTGCTCCTGCAGTAAAGCAACATAAATAACCCAAAGGTATAAATGTGTCTCCTTGAGGGAAAGTTTTTTTTAATGAAGTTATTTTAGTGCTGCAGCAGGATGTAGTGGCTTGAGTGTTGGACTCTGGAGCAATGGAAACCCCGGGTAATCTTGGGCAAGTCACACTTTCTCAGCTTCAGAGGAAGGCAAAGGCAAACCCCCTTCGAACAAATCTGGCCACGAAAACACTGTGATAGGTTCGTCTTAGGGTTGCCATAAGTTGAAAATGACTTGAAGGCAAACAACAATAACACTATGTTAGTGCAAGTCCCATCAGACGGAATGGTATGTACAACTGACTAAACAAGCTCTATACAGAACACTTTAAAAAGAAATTATTACTGCTGGAGTATCACACCAGACCTCTCCAGAAGAATAAACATCAGTTAAACATTTGAAGATTTTAAATACCTTACATACTCAGCAAAAATGGTTGCTCATTACTTTGAATGTTTAAAAAGTGCATCAACGTTTTACCATGGGATTAAAATATAATAATTATGTGTGGGTGCTGTAAAGGTCTTGGACTGACCAAGAAAGGAATGACCTAGAGCCATGAAATTTACATTCCACATATTCACCCCATAATTTGATGCACTTGGCACATCATTACTCAAGTTGATTTAACCCCTCCAATTTTTGTATGTGTGATATTTGGTCACTGAAATACTGCTCTGCTGCTGCTATCACTTGTGAATCATTTGAAAATGTCCTGTCTTTCAAACTCTTTTTTTAAAGGTTTGGAAACAGCAAATAGTCAGATGAAGCAAGTCCTGTTAAATAAGTGGATGATCTATTTACTCAAACCCCAAATTCATTAAAACATCGATTGTCTTGCCAGCCCATGAGCAGGTACATTGTTTTGCAAAAAGAGAACATCTTTCCACAGCTTTCCTCACTGTTTTTCCTTCCATGTCTTCTTTAACTGCAACACAAAATATTACAGTAGTATTCTGAACTAACTCTATGGCCTTCTGAGAATGGTTAGTCATCAAAATACCTTACTTTTCCCAAAAAACTGGCCATGACCTTTCCTGCTGACCTTTGAGTCTTGAATTTCTTTGCCATGGAGAATCTGAGTGCTGCCACTGCAAAGACTTGCTTGCTGTCTCGATCATAATGATATAACCATGTTGGATCAAGAGCAACATCCCATTCCTCCCCAAAATCACTAGATCGCTCAAAATGCTGCAAAATCAAATTGGTGCTATCCACTCGATTTTGTTTCTGGTCGTCATTCAATCTTTCTGGCACCCGCTTGGCTGACAGCTTTTACATAGCCAACTGTTCATGAATTAGGAACCGAGTGCGTTACCAGGATATCTCTATAGTATCTCAGCAATTGCTTTAGCTGTTCAAATGAGATCAAGAACATGCTCAACAATTTGAGGAGTTGACAATGTAGAAGACCTCACAGACCTTTGATTCATCTTCCATTTCAACATCTCCACCCTGAAAGTTGGCACACCACTTCCTCACAGTTGAGTATGATGGGCACTTGTCACTCAGTGTTTGCATCATACAAATGTGAATTTCATTATGAGTTCTTCAGAAACAGGAACTTCATGATAGCCCAAAATTCAGCAAAGTGACAAAATTACACTCAGATTTTGGGATGTGGATCAGCTGAGTTTTCAGTACCTTGTAAAAAAACTCTGTTTCTTTGAAAGAAAAAAAAATTCTCTACTTTTCAGGGTGGTGGTGTAGGAGGTGTAAAAGCATACATTCTGGAAATGAGGCACCAGAAGGATTGTGGCCACTTCTGGCACTTTCTAGCACACTTTTGTAAGCATGTCCCATTAGTAATTTAGAATCTGGAAAAAAATGGCAGTAAAGAATTCTGTAAATAGGTTGAATGGGTCTGTAAGCAGACCCAAGAGATACAAGCGTTAGAGAAGCATGCATCTTTGTGGGGCAGAAAAGGAAAAAATAGAGCCAGAGT
Source organism: Sceloporus undulatus (assembly GCF_019175285.1). Lineage (NCBI taxonomy): Eukaryota > Metazoa > Chordata > Lepidosauria > Squamata > Phrynosomatidae > Sceloporus > Sceloporus undulatus. The sequence goes on along the minus strand of NW_024811169.1, from coordinate 713 downwards.
CATCTGATAAATTGCTGTATTTGGCTTTGGCTGGTGTAACAACTGTTACTTAATTTAGAGGAATGAAAGAGGTCTGATTAAGGAACAGCAGCTAGTTTGGAAAAATGGACCATGTTTGGCTATTTTTGGTGCATTACAGACCGCCTAAAAGCAGTGGTCTGCCAGTGCTGCTGGTTGCTCCGCAAGGGAGCTGCAGTGACCAAACCGCATGGCTCCCTCGCAGAGCAAAAAGAAGCCCCAAAATGGCGCTTCTTTTCGCGGTGTGCTAATGATGCTGCAAGGCGCCAATGGTGCACTCGCAACATTACTGCCACGCGACGTCCGGACACTGTGTCCGCAACGTCAAGATGGCGGTGCCCGTGTGGATGGGTGCCGCCATTTTGTACGGACCCAGTACGTACTAGGGTTAGGGGCATCAGGAAGTGATGCCCCTTCCTAACCCTAGTACGTCCTGGGGAACATACTATACACCTGTCCGGAACGGGCCATAGTGTAATAATAAAACCCAGCCTAAGAGTCCTACAGCTTTGCTAACTATTTTGTTAACCTTTTTATAGTTAACAATGGAATTATCCTCTCTATATCCTGATTTTTTAAAAATCAGATTGACTAATGAAGCTGCAAATATTACAGTATTGACCAGTGAGGCTACAGACAAGGCCAATAACTCATAAAGCTGTATTTTTCTGGACTTTTTTTTGTTTTTTTTTTTT
>NW_024811168.1:0-2798 GCF_019175285.1 Sceloporus undulatus | reverse complement strand
CTCCATTTTGATCATGCCTAAGAAACAGGCATTTAGATCAACATTTTTTTTTAAAAAAATCAATTTTTTCGCGTGTCCTCCATTTTTAAAAAATGTGTCCTACATCTGAAAAAAAATTGTCCTACATTTGTCCTACATTTGTCCCGGTTTGGATGTCCTGACTTATGGCAACCCTAGGCACAAGTAGCCAAATGCACCATCGGCCAATTGCATCAACAAGTTGCGCACACCCCATGAAACAAAATTATGAGATACACAGCAGGTTGCCAATAATGCAATGGATGTAATAAAAACATACCCAACCTGGCCAGTACTACTGGGGGAGGGGGCATGGGGTGAAGAGCAGAAAAGGATCGTGTATGGGGGCCTCCATGATTGTGCTTTGCCAAAGTGTCACTGGGTGCATGGCTGCACTATATGGGCAGTGTATGTCCAGTCACATGGGCCATCCAACAGGATGGTAGCTGGGTGGAACCAGGGAGGTAATTGGCAGTCACAGGCAGTGTGTTTGTGTGATGGTGCATGGGGGAGGCAAAAAAATAATAATCCAGCAGCGCAGCTTGGTGCCGCATGGTGTGGACCGCCTGTGGGTGTTCAGCCTGCCTTGGGAGCAGGTCCTGCAGACAGCAGGAGTTCCAACTGAAAACCCAGGGAAACCTAGGAATGGCCTGGTTTTTCCTTGCTGTCTGCTCAGCCCCTAGGTTTCTTCTCAAAGATAGCAAATATTAATTTCAATAATTTTCTTCCCATTAGGAGAAAGTCTTGCAAAAACAATAGTTTTCTAAGCATATTCACAACTCAGGTTTTATTTTGTGCAAAATTTACTCATTGTGGTTTTGTACAGGAAATAGTATTTTCTGCACAAGAAATAGCTTTTTTGGTAACATTTTGATGCAGAAATAATAATTCATTCACAGAAAGTGCTGTTTCCTATGCATAAAATGCTGTTTTCTGTGCAAAACAACTATGTGTGCATTTTGTGCAAAATTAAATCTCAGACTGTGAAGATTCTCATCAGTCTAGGATTCTTCTCTTCAGGATCATTTCTGGATCATTTTTTGAATATATTTTAGAATATTATTTTATCCATATTTCTGTACTGTTTTTCTTGTTGTAAAGCCATCACTAAGCACCATGAGACCTTTGCATTGGTATGAAATGTGTTATGAAGTGTGAATTGATAGAAAGTTGTGCAAGGAGGAGTCTACTTGACATAAGGAGCTGATTTAATGGGCTGCACCTTGGAAAATAGTGGTGGATAAAAGCCCATTTCTGTTAGGAATCAAGTGGTCAGATTGTGTATGTGTCCTAGTAAAAGTAATTTTCCTAAAATGGCTTCATTGTTTGTTTAGGAGTCTAATGATGGATGGATGTCCATGGAAAAAATTGGTCTGAGACTGTCATTGATTAGGTCCAAATAGGGCTGCCACATCAAAACAGATTCCAGGATTATCATAAATTTTAATCGAATGTTTATATTGTTCTACTGTTTTTATATTATGATTGTTTAATCACAATATGATTGTTTTAGCATTGGGATTAGGGGGTGGGCATAGGGATTTATTTATTTTTCTTTTTGGATTTTATTGTAACCTTGATGTATTTTACTGCTGTAATCCACCCAGATTCTCTGTGATAGGGCGGGCTAGAAATAAATTATTATTATTATTATTATTAAGAGACAAAAAAAACTTTAGTGCAAAAGTAAGCTTACTGATGTTTTATGAATGCAGCAGATATTTGCAGAGAAAGCCCATCTTTCTGTGCTTGTAGCTGCACTTACCATGAATGTGATTCCCAAGGTCCCTGTACACACCTCTTGGTGTGGAATGAACTCCCCAGATTCAGCCTATATTCTCTGTTTGTATGTCTGAGCCATTCTACAATATTCTAGAAGATACCCCAAGGCTCTGAAAGGTACAGCAGGGAAAAGAGGGAACTTGACTTCTGACCCAACCGATGAGAAGAAATAGCCCCCCCCCCCCATATGCTGGTGAGATAAGGCTAGAGAATATAAATGAAATTGTATGATTGGTAACACAAAGGTTTATGTGAAAAGCCTACAGGAGAAAGCTCACTAGTTCGTTGCTTTCTTTCAGATGCTGAGACCATGGCACATTTCTGTTATTGTTGTATGCCTTCAACTTGTTTTTGACCCTAAGGCAAGCCTATCACAGCGTTTTCTTGACAAATGAAGGTGGATTGCCTTTGCCTTCCTCTGAGGTTGGGAAAGTGGTAGTTAGTGGGTTATTGGACTAGGTGAGCATTTGCTTGGACACCCAGGCTGCATCCACACTGCAAAAATGGTCCAGTTGGACACCACTTTAACTGCCATGCTCAATGCTGTGGAATTCTGGGATTTGTAGTTTGTTGTGGCAACCTCTGGTACAGAAACTACAACTCCCAGAATTCCATAACATTGAGCCATGGTGGTTAAAGAGGTGTCAAATTTTATGATTTCTGCAGTGCTGATGCAGCCTTAATATCCTAGTCTAATGCTCAAGCCACTACACCACACTAGTTACTCTGACTTAAAAGGCATGCTAAAGTCAGGGCATGCAAACATTTCCATTAAACATGGATAAATTTACAAGATAAAAATTCCTGTAAAAGTTTGTTATCTACTCCAAAAACCTGGAAGTAGTTTGTGACATGAGTAAAATAAAATGTATTTGGATTCTCAAGAACAATTCATAGATGTGTTTCTGTAAACTCTAAAGTTACAAATATGAACAAAAGATACAAAAGATACTTGCCCTCCCTCCAGTCCATCTGCCTTGGTCCAGGCCTCGGAGGTT
>NW_024811167.1:0-2798 GCF_019175285.1 Sceloporus undulatus | reverse complement strand
GGCAGCAGGGGGTCTCTGAGGGGCCCGCTGCCGTCCCTGGAGTCCTCCAAGAAGCCTCCGGCGGCGGCAGGGGGTCTCTGAGGGGCCCGCTGCCGTCCCTGGAGTCCTCCAGTGCTGGCGGCCCCCGCCGGCTTTTTTGCCAGCCTCTGACGGGGCCTGGGGCCCTGTCAGGGGCCGGCAAAGAGGGGGAGGCCTCCAGCGCTGGCGGCCCCCACTGGCTTTTCTGCCAGCCTCTGACGGGGCCTGGGGCCCCGTCAGGGTCCGGCAAAGATGGGGAGGTCTGGCCCCTGGAGGGTGGAAGCTTCGCCCCCGGCACGCGGCACCGACCCCAGAAGGTGAAAGCTCCACCCCCGGCTTCGGCCCCCCAGTCGCTTGAGGGAAAGCAACCCGGCCCCCGGCTCAGAAAGGTTGCCTACCCCTGGTCTAAACAAATTACATATGTTTTAATAGCCTTTTTTGCCCTGTTAGTGCAAGTAACTCTTCTAAATCTTTACTATGTGCAGGAAAACTTGCCTGTTGTTGGTATCAGTGTTGTAATTCAATAAGATTATGCCTGGTGTATTATTTATAATTTTTCAAACAAACTTGTTTTGCAGTGATTAACTATAGAAGCTTTGCAGGTCAGGACACTAGTTGGTTAGTTTACATAATATGGTTTTATAACCTGTAATTTGAATTTTTTTTAAGCTCTTCTGATATTTATGGTATCCATCAGAAAGTTTGCTGATTTCTACTGGTATATGTAATGCTTTTACAGTGGACTCTTGGCATCCACTAAAGTTTAAAGGAAACCTGGTGGATACCAAAATCCATGGATGCTCAAGTTCCATTATAACCAAATAGTAAAATGGTGTCCTTTATACAAAATGGCAAAATCAAGGTATGCTTTTTGGATTTTTAAAAATACATGTATATATTTTCAAAAACGTATGTAGGTGGTTGAATTTGTGATGCTGATTCCATGGATATGACGGGCTGATTGTATAATAAAAATCCTACACTTTGTCAAGAGTTATGTGATTCAAACCTCTACCAGTACAAGAATGATATGGGTCATTGTGTGTTCTCATCTGTCAAATAGGAGATTGCACAACTAAAAAAGTTGCAGAAAACATGAACAAAAATTTATCAAAGGGCAATAATATTTTCTTTACAAGGCAAAGCTAAAGTGATTGAGGCTTCTGTAATCTCCTGGTAAATCACCTGAAGTCACATTAGATTGTTAGGGTGAGTGTGGATTTGAGTGTAACTGTTTTTAAAAGTTTGTATCATTTGTTTTAGTATTCCATGGTCAAATACTTGTGCAGTAAACGTGTATGTCAATTCTGGGGGGGGAGGAAGGAATGGAACATTGAGAGGAACAGATGCTCTCTAAATCTAACCTAACCTGAGATTCGGAATACTGTGAATTTTAATCAAAGTTGTCCATCATTTTTATATGATAAAAACAGATTCAGGACTCTTGATGCATGCCAACAAAGAAACTAATATGGACTTTCATAAAGACAGAAGTTTGTACATTATATAAGTTATGTTTGGAGAATGTGAATAATATGCTAATATGTTAATTTTCCAGTGAACTGCATGGCTAAGTTGAATAAAACTGATACTTTTATTTGGTATTTATATAGAATACAATCTTGTTAATAGCCACGTCTTGATTGTCAGCTGTATGGGCCATGAATTTCAACTCTCTCTTATTGCTAGTTTGAAAGCCTGGCAATTGTTCCTGTGACAGCAAGCCCGGGGTGGGGAGCATCTAGAAGTTGAACTTTCATCAGCTATATTCAGCATGAGATGAGGAGTACTGAATACAGCTGATGAAAGTTCAACTTCTAGAAGCTCTCCACCCCTGGCTTGCTGTCACAGGAACAATTGCCAGGCTTTCGAGCTAGCAATAAGAGAGAGTTGAAATTCATGGCCCATGCAGTTGACAATCAAGACGATGAGGAGTGATTGGAAAAGGATCTGGAAAGCCACACATTTCCCATCCCAACTTTAAGGCCAGAAGTCGTTTTAAGTCCACTTCCAAACACTAGGGACGCTATGTCATCTCTGCTTTCTAAATGTCTCTGCTCAGAATCTGGAATATTGTGTTCCTTTAATAGATTAAATGAGAACATTATTCTTCAAAAACTACCTCCATGGCCCATTCAACTGCAGAAGAACAACCCTGTTTCCAAAAATTCAAAAACGTTGTGAAGATGCTGTGAGTTTTGCTCACGTTATTGAGAAGTAGTGTTGTGCATCATTTGAGGACTCCTCTCTAACCATAAAGGGTTAAGCTGGGGGAAGGTACATGCTAATGAGAGCTTACATCACATGCTAATGAGAAGTTACATCATAGCTCACCTAAGGCCCAACTGGCTAATCAGAAGAGCAGGACTGCGAGTTTCAAGAACCTTCCACCAAAGGTCTTTAAAAGGCTTCTGAGACCATGTGCTCTTTTGTCTTCTGCTGTTTTGGAAGCCCAGCTGTTGGGCCTGTACCAAGAGGGCAGGCTTAAGGGATGTAGTTTGAGCTAGCCAATGGGAGCCAGCTCCTTGCATCCAAAGCCCCATCAAGGACTGCAAATCCCATTTCTGTGTGAGTAGCTTAGGAAATGTTAGTTAGTGCGTCTAGGCTTTTGTTATGTTTACTTTTTGGCTTGCCTGAAATGAACATCTTGTAACTATGCATTCGGTACCTGCAAGGCAAGGAGGCCTTGCATGAGTGATACCTTATTGCTCTATTCTGTCTAGTTAGAATAAATACCTTTGTTTAAAAGTATCTGCTGTCTCTGTACTCCTATACACATG
>NW_024811166.1:2144-2798 GCF_019175285.1 Sceloporus undulatus | reverse complement strand
TCACGGTTAGGATGGCAGTCTGACATTCACTCTCGTCGGTCCCTGACTCTCCTGGGTCATCCTAATTGGATAGGTGCTCGATTTCGATATTCATCCGTCCATGGCGTACCAGATTCGTACCGAATGGCTTGCAGCCTGACATTCACCCTCATCGGTACCTGACTCTCTGGAGCCATACAGATTAGATGGCAGCCTGAATTCGAACGTCATCGATTCCTGACTCTCCTGGGTCATACCAATAGTATACGTGCCCGATTTCGATATACATCCGCCCAGGACGTTCCAGGCTCGTACCAATTGGCTTGCAGCCTGACATTCAACCTCATCGGTCCCTGTCTCTCTGGAGTCTCACGGTTAGGATGGCAGTCAGACATTCACCCTCGTCGGTCCCTGACTCTCTGGAGTCTCACAGTTAGGATCGCAGCCTGACATTCACCCTCGTCGGTCCCTGACTCTCCTGGGTCATCCTGATTGGATAGGTGCTAGATTTCGATATTCATCCATCCATGGCGTTCCAGATTCGTACCGATTGGCTTGCAGCCTTACATTCACCCTCACCGGTCCCTGACTCTCTGGAGTCATACCGATTGGATAGCAGCCTGAATTCAAACCTCGTCGATTCTTGACTCTCCTGGGTCATACCAATTGTATACG
>NW_024811166.1:1423-2044 GCF_019175285.1 Sceloporus undulatus | reverse complement strand
GTCCCTGCCTCTCTGGGGTCATACCGACAGAATGGCAGCCTGAAATCGAACCTCGTCGGTCCCTGACTCTCCTGGGTCATCCTAATTGGATAGGTGCCCGATTTCTATATTCATCCGTCCATGGCGTTCCAGATTCGTACCGAATGGCTTGCAGCCTGACATTCCCCCTCATCGGTACCTGACTCTCTGGAGCCATACCAATTAGATGGCAGCCTGAATTCGAACATCGTCGATTCCTGACTCTCCTGGGTCATACCAATAGTATACGTGCCCGATTTCGATATTCATCCGCGCAGGACGTTCCAGGCTCGTACCAATTGGCTTGCAGCCTGACATTCATCCTCATCGGTCCCTGACTCTCTGGAGTCTCACGGTTAGGATGGCAGTCTGACATTCACTCTCGTCGGTCCCTGAATCTCCTGGGTCATCCTAATTGGTTAGGTGCTAGATTTCGATATTCATCCATCCATGGCGTTCCAGATTTATACCAAATGGCTTGCAGCCTTACATTCACCCTCATCGGTACCTGACTCTCTGGAGCCATACCGTTTAGATGGCAGCCTGAATTCGAACATCGTCGATTCCTGACTCTCCTGGGTCATACCAATAGTATACGTGCCC
>NW_024811166.1:935-1323 GCF_019175285.1 Sceloporus undulatus | reverse complement strand
TGACATTCACTCTCGTCGGTCCCTGAATCTCCTGGGTCATCCTAATTTGTTAGGTGCTCGATTTCGATATTTATCCGCCCGGGATGTTCCAGAGTCGTACCGAATGGCTTGCAACCTGACCTTCAACCTCGTCGGTCTCTGACTCTCTGGAGTCTGACGGTTAGGATGGCAGCCTGACATTCACCCTCGTCGGTCCCTGACTCTCCTGGGTCATACCAATTTTATACGTGCCCGATGTCGATATTCATCCGCCCAGGACGTTGCAGGCTCGTACCAATTAGTTTCAGCCTGACATTGACCCTCGTCAGTCCCTGACTCTCTGGAGTCTCAGTGTTAGGATCTCAGCCTGACATTCACCCTCGTCGGTCCCTGACTCTCCTGGGTCATC
>NW_024811166.1:0-835 GCF_019175285.1 Sceloporus undulatus | reverse complement strand
TCCTGGGTCATACCAATTGGATAGGTGCCCGATTTCGATATTTATCCACCCGGGATGTTCCAGAGTCGTACCGAATTCCTTGCAACCTGACCTTCAACCTCGTCGGTCTCTGACTCTCTGGAGTCTGACGGTTAGGATGGCAGCCTCACATTCACCCTCGTCGGTCCCTGACTCTCCTGGGTCATACCAATTTTATACGTGCCCGATGTCGATATTCATGACGTTCCAGAGTCATGCCGATTGGCTTGCAGCCTGACATTCATCCTCATCGGTCCCAGACTCTCTGGAGTCTTATGGATTGGATGGCAACGTGATCTTGACTCTCATCACTCCCTGACTCTCCTGGGTCATCCTAATTGGATAGGTGTCCGATTTCGATATTCATACGTCCATGGCGTTCCAGAGTCATACCGAATGGCTTGCAGCCTTACATTCACCCTCATCGTTCCCTGACTCTCTGGAGTCATACCAATTGGATAGCAGCCTGAATTCAAACCTCGTCGATTCCTGACTCTCTTGGGTCATACCAATTGTATACGTGCCCGATTTTGATTTTCATGACGTTCCAGAGTCAAGCCGATTGGCTTGCATCCTCACATTCACCCTCATATGTCCCTGCCTCTCTGGGGTCATAGTGACAGAATGGCAGCCTGAAATCAAACCTGGTCGGTACCTGACTCTCCTGGGTCATACCAATTGGATAGGTGCCCGATTTCGATATTCATGGGCCCGGGACTTTCCAGTCTCGTACCAATTGGCTTGCAGCCTGACATTCACCCTCGTCGGTTCCTGACTCTCTGGAGTCTCACAGTTAGGATCGCAGCCTGACATTCAC